>NC_041353.1:287500-290000 GCF_004354835.1 Perca flavescens
CTATTGGCTGTTCTGCAGCTCATTTCAGACAGAGCGAGCCTTCCTATTGACTGTTCTGCAGCTTGTTTCAGAGAGAGCGAGCCTTCCTATTGGCTGTTCTGCAGCTTGTTTCAGAGAGAGCGAGCCTTCCTATTGGCTGTTCTGCAGCTTGTTTCAGACAGAGCGAGCCTTCCTATTGGCTGTTCTGCAGCTTGTTTCAGACAGAGCGAGCCTTCCTATTGACTGTTCTGCAACTTGTTTCAGAGAGAGAGAGCCTTCCTATTGGCTGTTCTGCAGCTTGTTTCAGACAGAGAGAGCCTTCCTATTGGCTGTTCTGCAACTTGTTTCAGACAGAGCGAGCCTTCCTATTGACTGTTCTGCAACTTGTTTCAGGGAGAGAGAGCCTTCCTATTGGCTGTTCTGCAGCTTGTTTCAGACAGAGCGAGCCTTCCTATTGACTGTTCTGCAACTTGTTTCAGAGAGAGAGAGCCTTCCTATTGGCTGTTCTGCAGCTTGTTTCAGACAGAGCGAGCCTTCCTATTGACTGTTCTGCAACTTGTTTCAGAGAGAGAGAGCTTCCTATTGGCTGTTCTGCAGCTTGTTTCAGACAGAGCGAGCCTTCCTATTGACTGTTCTGCAACTTGTTTCAGAGAGAGAGAGCCTTCCTATTGGCTGTTCTGCAGCTTGTTTCAGACAGAGAGAGCCTTCCTATTGGCTGTTCTGCAGCTTGTTTCAGACAGAGAGAGCCTTCCTATTGGCTGTTCTGCAGCTTGTTTCAGACAGAGCGAGCCTTCCTATTGACTGTTCTGCAACTTGTTTCAGAGAGAGAGAGCCTTCCTATTGGCTGTTCTGCAGCTTGTTTCAGACAGAGCGAGCCTTCCTATTGACTGTTCTGCAACTTGTTTCAGAGAGAGAGAGCCTTCCTATTGGCTGTTCTGCAGCTTGTTTCAGACAGAGAGAGCCTTCCTATTGGCTGTTCTGCAGCTTGTTTCAGACAGAGAGAGCCTTCCTATTGGCTGTTCTGCAGCGTGTTTCTCTGGTCTAAAGTCTTTTCTTTTGTCCCAAAAACAGAATGAAGTAGAAACTAAATGTGATGACCTGCTGACTCATCCTCCTCCTCTTCAGAGCTTCTCTCTGATCCTGCAGAGACAGACAGACAGGTTAGACAGACAGACAGGTTAGACAGACAGACAGATACACAGACAGACAGACAGACACATAGATAGACAGACAGGTTAGACAGACAGACAGACAGGCATGTTAGAGACAGACATGAAGACAGGCAGAGAGACAGGTTAGAGAGACAGACAGGTTAGACAGACAGACAGACAGGCATGTTAGAGACAGACATGAAGACAGGCAGAGAGACAGGTTAGAGAGACAGACAGGTTAGACAGACAGACAGACAGATACACAGACAGACAGACACATAGATAGACAGACAGGTTAGACAGACAGACAGACAGACAGACAGACAGACAGGCAGACAGGCAGGTTAGAGACAGACATGAAGATAGGCAGAGAGACAGGTTAGAGAGACAGACAGGTTAGACAGACAGACAGACAGACAGACAGGTTAGACAGACAGACAGGTTAGAGAGACAGACAGACAGATTAGACAGACAGACATACAGGTTAGACAGACAGACAGGTTAGACAGACAGACAGACATACATACAGCTTAGAGAGACAGACAGGTTAGACAGACAGGCAGGTTAGACAGACAGGGTAGAGAGACAGACAGGCAGACAGACAGACACATTAGAGAGACAGACACATTAGAGATACAGACACGTTAGAGAGACAGACAGACAGACACACAGGTAGGTTAGAGAGACAGACAGACAGGTTAGACAGACATACATTAAGACAGACAGACAGGTTAAAGAGACAGACAGGAAGACAGAGAGACAGGTTAGACAGACAGACAGATACACAGACAGACAGACAGGTTAGACAGACAGACAGACAGGCAGGTTAGAGAGACAGACATGAAGACAGGCAGAGAGACATTAAGACAGACAGACAGGTTAGAGAGACAGACAGACAGACAGACAGACAGACATTAAGACAGAGACAGGTTAGACAGACAGACAGACCTTCGTGTCCCTCAGTCTGCTGAGCAGTGAGGCCGGAGTGATGACAGCTGATCTCAGATCAGAGCTCTGACTCAGAACACCTGAAACAGGAAGTGACATCATCTTCAAGTGAGCTCTGAACCAATGGGGTAAGCCAACTTCCGCACTGCGTAGGTCCTATGGCGCTACCAAGCCATCACCTCCCGTCAGCATCCCATTGACTCCCATTCATTCTGACGTCACTTTGACAGAGAATAACTTTACATCTGAAGTGTTTAAAGACTCTATTTCTCCGTTGTTTATTTCTAAAGAAACATGACGATGTATAAAAGGCTCCATTACCTTGTAGCTCACGTTATGGCTCCGTAGCAGACGCTTTTATAAAAATAGGCTAACGATTGGGTCATAACCACCATACAACTATCAGACAGGTTGCTCACGTC
>NC_041353.1:295000-310000 GCF_004354835.1 Perca flavescens
CTAAGTGGAATGTAGCCATCATTAATGGTTTAATACCAGGACCTCTCCTAAGTGGAATGTAGCCATCATTAATGGTTTAATACCAGGACCTCTCCTAAGTGGAATGTAGCCGTCATTAATGGTTTAATACCAGGACCTCTCCTAAGTGGAATGTAGCCATCATTAATGGTTTAATACCAGGACCTCTCCTAAGTGGAATGTAGCCATCATTAATGGTTTAATACCAGGGTCTCTCCTAAGTGGAATGTAGCCATCATTAATGGTTTAATACCAGGGTCTCTCCTAAGTGGAATGTAGCCATCATTAATGGTTTAATACCAGGGTCTCTCCTAAGTGGAATGTAGCCATCATTAATGGTTTAATACCAGGGTCTCTCCTAAGTGGAATGTAGCCATCATTAATGGTTTAATACCAGGACCTCTCCTAAGTGGAATGCAGCCATAATTTATGGTTTAATACCAGGACCTCTCCTAAGTGGAATGTAGCCATCATTAATGGTTTAATACCAGGGTCTCTCCTAAGTGGAATGCAGCCATAATTTATGGTTTAATACCAGGACCTCTCCTAAGTGGAATGCAGCCATCAGTAATGGGTCTGAATACACATGTGCTGTTCCTACTATGACATGTCAACATGTGATAAAGGTCTATTGTCAAAGGTTCCAAACAACTACAACTCTCCATATGTTAAATAAATGATCAGTTCACTACTTTGGAAAATGACTAAACACAGAAAAACTAAGTTTCTCGTTGGACGGGAAGACAACACAATGACTCAATGTTCCAGGTGTTTTTACCTGTGTAATGACTCTGTGTTCCAGGTGTGTTTACCTGTGTAATGACTCTGTGTTCCAGGTTTGTTTACCTGTGTAATGACTCTGTGTTCCAGGTGTTTTTACCTGTGTAATGACTCTGTGTTCCAGGTGTTTTTACCTGTGTAATGACTCTGTGTTCCAGGTGTTTTTACCTGTGTAATGACTCTGTGTTCCAGGTGTTTTTACCTGTGTAATGACTCTGTGTTCCAGATGTGTTTACCTGTGTAATGACTCTGTGTTCCAGGTGTGTTTACCTGTGTAATGACTCTGTGTTCCAGGTGTGTTCCAGGTGTGTTTACCTGTGTAATGACTGTGTTCCAGGTGTGTTTACCTGTGTAATGACTCTGTGTTCCAGGTGTGTTCCAGGTGTGTTTACCTGTGTAATGACTCTGTGTTCCAGGTGTGTTTACCTGTGTAATGACTCTGTGTTCCAGGTGTGTTTACCTGTGTAATGACTCTGTGTTCCAGGTCTGTTTACCTGTATAATGATTCTGTGTTCCAGGTGTGTTCCAGGTGTGTTTACCTGTTTAATAACTCTTTTCTGCAGCAGACTCTGTTTCTTTGCAGTCATCACAAAGTAATGCGTGTCGTCTTTGTAATAAACAATGTTCTCCAGATCGATCCCTGAAACACCAGACAGATGTTGAGACAGACAAATGCTGAGACAGACAGATGTTGAGACAGACAGATGTTGAGACAGAAATTTGGGTTTCTTTCAACCCAATGATCATTGAACGTAACGTGGCTGGTTCGCTAGAGTAAGGAACCAGCCACGTTACGTTAGTGAACTGATTATTTATTTCACTTGTAAAGACGATCAGTACACTACTTTCATTGAACTGAAGCATTTGGAGAAAATAATGACAAAAGAACGTTGAAAAAACTAATAAAAAAGTTGGTAAAAACATTGTGTGTAATAACCTGTTTCCTGCCGTAGTTGCTGGAAGAACCGCTGGTTGAAGATGAAAGCAACTCCGCTGATTTCCTCCACCTTGGCCTCGGCCGTCGTGTTCCGGTTCTTAAAGTTGGCGGTGACGGCGATCGCCAGTTTCCCTCGGAACTCCTTACGCCGGAAACCTGCCGGCAGACCGCCAGACCCAGGGTTAGTTTAGGCTACATCCCCTTCTCATTCCCCCTGCTCTGGTGTTTCTCCCTCTCATTCATCCCGCTCTGTTATGTCCAGTATACCAGGATGTTGATGAGATATTTTGTGTTAGTTCAAACAGAGATTAGTTCTTCTTCTACTGGAGATAAAAACACTCGGTGCACTGAGATCACTTTGGGCTCCAAACTCAAACCCTTAAAATCCCAAACGCAGCGCTGGAGATGGAGCCTGCCTTTACCTGGCAGCGTGTTCCTGCGTCCGTCCGCTCCGATGATGACATCAAACTCCAGCTGATTGAGAGGATGAGACTTGGGACTCACCTCCATCCTCCAGCCCACCTCTGCACACACACACAAACAGGAAACAAGAAATATAGCTGCCTACATTTCATATTCCTACAAGGAACGCACTGCAATCTTTTACATTGATACAGCATCGTATCGCCATACTTTCTCTGGAAATTCTGTATCAAAACAACGACACCAAGCATCAATCTTTTATTATTTTAATTACATTACATGTCATTTAGCTGACGCTTTTATCCAAAGCAACTTCCGATTAAGTGCTTTCAACCTTGAAGGTGCAAACTCCAGAGAACCAGTACAAGTACATTAGCTTTAAATAGGTAATGCTACAAAGGGACATATGAAGGTAGCCTGACCAGCCAGCCCCACATCCAGCTGTTGGATCTGGGAACTCCCCATTGGTCAGGGCTCAATCCGAGGGGCGGGACAAACGGTTGTCTTTCAAATTCCCTCTACACCAATAGGATAGCTCTACAACCAACCAGAGCAACGCTAGTTGATAGATTAAACTTTAAACTCCCAACACATCTTCCTTTAACTCCAAGTCTTCCAGAGTCGCGGCCAAAGCAGATTCCAAAGACTGCTGTTCTCCAGCAGCAGCAGCCATCATCAATTCACGCGCAACCGTCACAACTCTGCCGTCATTGTGTTAAGCCCCGCCCACCGACTCTATACACAATGTGATTGGCCAGAGTTTGGTTTTTCCAGCTCGCAAACCAACAGAGAGTTGCTAGACTGACCCTGGCTGCAGATTACATTTGCTGCCGCTAGGGGGCATTTAGATTTCTAGGCTAATATTGAAAAGACTTTCACCCAGGAAATGAGTGACTAGGGTTGGGAATCACCAGACCATACGATTAGATATTATCACAGTACTTATGTCACCATACGATGAAACCAGGCTGATTTTTGTCGTCAGTTCTGCTACTAACGATTATTAAAATAACAGTTCTCACTGCGTCTCTGCTGATCTTCTGGCGGCTCCACCAGCTTCTTGAACTCCACGTTGACATGGACTTCGACCCCGAGCAGTAAGGCGACCTTTAGCAGCACCAGCTGCAGCTGACGGATACCTGCGGACAGGAAACAGACGCTCCTGATTGGAGGATCCTGAAGCATCACAGAGAAAAGAAATGCTGTCCTGTATTGAAGCTGCCTGATCTGATGAAACATACGTTCATATAGCTATGATAAGGTAAGCACTGGAGTTCGTAAGCATTCTACATATTGGTTTTGTTTATCTACCTGCCCTGTAAAGCGACTTTGAGTTTGTGAAAAGCTCTATATAGGGGGTGTTTAACCCTTTCATGTCTTCCGTCTACCAAAAACAGGATCCTGGCGTAGGTTCCTGCAGAGTCAAGGTACTGGAGGATGTAGCGGAGGGCCAGGTTGACTGCATCGTCTACAGACCTGTTGGCTCTGTAGGCAAACTGCAGGGGGTCCAGGAGGGGGTCGGTGATGGCTTTGAGGTGTGAGAGCACAAGGTGCTCAAAGGACTTCATAACCACAGAGGTCAGGGCGACGGGTCTGAAGTCATTAAGTCCTGTGGTCCTTGGCTTCTTGGGGACAGGGATGATGGTTGAGGTCTTGAAGCAGGCTGGCACGTGACATGTGCCAGCAGGGGGGGAGGGTTCTAAGCCCGAAAAAGCTACCTCTCCTTATTCAATTCAATTTTATTTGTTCTTATGACCTGTCTCTCTTAGTTACGCTGTTATAGTTACGCTGTTATAGTTCTAGACTGCCGGGGGACTTCCTTCCTTTGACACACTGAGCTGCTGGGGAGTTTACTCCCCGGAGTCCTTATGTTTTTTTCCCCCAGCGTATTTCCTTGGAGAACGTTGGCACCAAGATCCTGGTTCCAGCTGTCGCCGTGGTCCTGCTGCACTCCCTGCTGAGCTCAGCGGTGCCCTGCAATGTCATGCTGCTTCCTGCTGAACCCTGCTGCTTCCTGCTGAACCCTGCAGCTTCTTGCTGGACCCTGCTGCTTCCTGCTGCTTCCTGCTGGACCCTGCTGCTTCCTGCTGCTTCCTGCTGCTTCCTGCTGAACCCTGCTGCTTCCCGCTACATCCAGTCACTGTTCCATTATTAATGTGACTACTATTGCCACTGTTCATCACCCCCCCAACCGGCCCGTCAGACACCTCCTACCAAGAGCCTGGGTCTGTCCGAGGTTTCTTCCCAAGAGGGAGTTTTTCCTCGCCACTGTCACACTGCTTGCTCTTGAGGGAATTACTGTAATTGTTGGAATTGTTGGGGCTTTGTAAATAATAGAGTGTGGTCTAGACCTACTCTATCTGTAAAGTGTCTCGAGATAACCTATGTTATGATTTGATACTATAAATAAAATTGAATTGAATGTCTCCAGTGAGGTGTTAAAAATGTCTGTGAACACTGGAGACAGCTGATCAGCGCAGTGCTTCAAGCTTGATGGGGAGACAGCATCCGGTCCAGCAGCTTTCCTGGGATTCTGTCTCCTAAAGAGTCTCTTGACATCCCTCTCGTGGATGGAGAGAGTCGTCACTGAGGTGGGTAGGGGGGTGGAGGTGGAGACCTTTAAGGAGGGCATTGGTGGGGGGGGCCCAGGACCCCGCTGAGGTAAGGGAGGTGATGCACAGTGGCTGAAGCTGGAGGGAGGTGTCGTGTGGGATGGTGTCAGGACTGACCTTTTGTCTTTCAAATCGACAGTAGAAGTCGTTCAGGTGGTTGGCTAGGTGTCTGTCATCGAAGGAGGTGGGGGGGTTTAGGCTTATAGTTGGTGATCTGCCTGTCCTTTCCAGACAGTCGCAGAGTCGTTAACTGAGAACTGGTTTTGGAGTTTCTCAGAGTACCGTCATTTAGCCTCCTTCACCGCCTTGCTAAACTTGTACTTTGACTCTTTAAATCTGTCTTTGTCCCCACTCCTGAACGAGTCTTCCTTAGCCAGCCTTAACCTTCTGAGTTTGGCTGTGAACCAGGGTTTGTCATTGTTGTAACTCACCCTGGTGCTTGATGGGACACAGCAGTCCTCACAGAAGCTGATGTATGACGTCACAGCCTCTGTGTACTCATCCAGACTGTTGGTAGCAGTCCTGAACACATCCCAGTCAGTAGAGTCCAAACACGACTGGATATCCTCCACAGCCTCACTGGTCCACTTCCTTGATGTCCTCACAACAGGTTTGCAGAGCTTTAGTTTCTGCCTGTAGGAGGGGACCAGGTGGACCATGACGTGGTCAGAGAGTCCCAGTGCAGCACGGGGGACGGCGTGATAAGCATCCCTGACTGTGGTGTAACAGTGATCCAGAATGTTCTCCTCTCTGGTCGGGCATTTAATATGCTGTCTATATTTAGGGAGTTCGTGAGTGAGGTTCCCTTTATTAAAGTCACCAAGGACAATAACTAGGGACGTGTTGGTCCGCTCCACGCACAGTATCTGGTCGGCAAGCATGCGCTGCGCGTCCTGCACGTTGGCCTGCGGTGAGATGTAGACACCGATCAGAATGAATGACGCGAACTCAGGGTGAATAAAAAGGCTTACAGTTTATAATGAAATATTCCAGGTAAGGAGAACACTGCTGCTGGATCACAGTCACGTCGTTGCACCAACCGCTATTGATGTAGAAACCGATTCCTCCACCTTTAGTTTTGCCGGAGAGGACCGAGTCTCTGTCGGCTCTGTAGAGCTGGAAGCCTGCCAGCTGCAGCGCAGAGTCCGGTATTCATCCACAGAGCCACGTCTCCGTGAAGCACAAACAGCAGATGAAGAAAAGTCCCTGTTTCTAACCAACAGCAGTTGTAGTTCCTCCAGTTTGTTGGGCAGTGAGCGCACGTTAGAGAGGAATATTCCCGGTAACGGTGTGCGTAATCCTCGCTGGCGGAGACGCACCAGCACACCGGCCCGTTTCCCTCTCCTCCGGCGTTTCGGTGAGCGCACCTTTGACCAGAATGTCCAAAATTTCCAGTGAAGGGAGAAGAAAAGTGGGAAATAAGTCCGATGGTGTTGTTCCCCTGAAGTTAACGAGCTCTTCACTGGTGAATGAGATACGGGTACCATCGCAAGAAACAAAGTTAAAACACAAAACAAAACAGAGCGCACCAACACACCGTGTCACCATTCTGCGGCGCCATCTTGGTGGTAAGGTTATTACGTGCCAAAGAGATACAATTCGTTGCCAGGTTTTATTTACAGGTCCTATACGGTAACACCTATATCTGTACCGTTGATAGTGTCTGACGCTTGGTTCTATACGGTTACAGATGTATGTGAACAGGTGTTATTCTATAAAGAAATACAGATGTATGTGAACAGGTGTAACAGATCTCGGACTCACTGATGTGGTCGATGGAGCCGGCGCAGAACTTCCCGTAGAATTTTTTGGCGCCGAGGCCGCGCAGGTCGTGGATGGTGAAGGGCCACAGGTGGAGCACGTTGTTCCGGGAGAAGGAGTCTCGTTTCTCCAGCAGCACCACCCGAGCTCCCAGAAAGCTCAGCTCCACTGCCGTCCGCAGACCACACGGGCCCGCCCCCACGATCACACACTGGCCAATCACAGAGGAGACAAACTGGCCAATCACAGAGCAGAAACACTGGCCATTCACAGAGCAAACACAATGGCCAATCACAGATCAGACAAACTGGCCAATCACAGAGCAGACACACTGGCCAATCACAGAGCAGACACATTGGCCAATCACAGAACAGACACACTGGCCATTCACAGAGCAGACACACTGGCCATTCACAGAACAGACACACTGGCCATTCACAGAGCAGACACACTGGCCAATCACAGAACAGACACACTGGCCATTCACAGAGCAGACACACTGGCCAATCACAGAGCAGACACATTGGCCAATCACAGAACAGACACACTGGCCATTCACAGAACAGACACACTGGCCATTCACAGAGCAGACACACTGGCCAATCACAGAACAGACACACTGGCCATTCACAGAGCAGACACACTGGCCAATCACAGAACAGACACACTGGCCATTCACAGAGCAGACACACTGGCCAATCACAGAGAAGACACATTGGCCAATCACAGAACAGACACACCGGCCATTCACAGAGCAGACACACTGGCCAATCACAAGCTATGTTTCCATCCACTTGTCAACCGAATTATCTGAAGAACCAATAAAAGCCTGCGTGATGACATCACATGCTGCTCTGAGGTCAGACTGGTAGAGAGAACAGATGACATCACATGCTGCTCTGAGGTCAGACTGGTAGAGAGAACAGATGACATCACATGCTGCTCTGAGGTCAGACTGGTAGAGAGAACAGATGACATCACATGCTGCTCTGAGGTCAGACTGGTAGAGAGAACAGATGTGACACAACGCCAACACAAAGAGAGCAAGAGGACAGAGAATGGTGGAGATTTCATGCACCCGGCAGAATTTGAGGAGCAGCAGAGCAATCCCAGAAATGAAATTTCACGTAAACACACACACACACACACACACACACACACACACACACACACACACACACACACACACACACACACACATTACAGTCAGACAGACACAGACACACACATATTACAGTCAGACAGACACACACACACACACATTACAGTCAGACACACACACACACACATATTACAGTCAGAGACACACACACACACACACACACACACACACATATATTACAGTCAGTCAGACAGACACACACAGATACAGACACACACATACTACAGTCAGACAGACACACACACATATTACAGTCAGACACACACACACATACACACACACACATATTACAGTCAGACACACACACACACACACATTCCAGTCAGACACACACACACACACACACACACATACAGTGGGGGAAATAAGTATTTGACCCCTTGCTGATTTTGCAGGTTTGCCCACTTACAAAGAATGCAAAAATCTACAATTTTAATCATATGTACATTCTAACAGTGAAAGACAGAATCCCAAAGAAAATTCCAGAAAATCACATCATATGAATTTATTAAAATTGATAACCATCTGATGAGGAAAAACAAGTATTTGACCCCCTGGACAAACAGCAAGTATTCTGGCTCCTACAAGCCAGTTAGTCTTTCTTTAAGACACAGCCCCAATCCAAACCAATTGTCTACATCAAATACACCTGCCTCCCTCGTTACCTGTATAAAAGACACTTGTCAACACCCAAACAACCAGCATCCAAGATCACCACCATGGGCAAGACCAAAGAGCTTTCTACGGACATCAGGGACAAGATTGTTGATCTGCACAAGGCTGGGATGGGCTACAAGAGAATCGGAAAGCAACTTGGAGAAAAAGATCAACTGTCGGTGCAGTTATCAGGAAATGGAAGAAGCACCACACCACCGCCAACCTCCCTCGGTCTGGGCCTCCATACAAGATCTTGCCTCGTGAGGTGTCCCTGATCATGCGAACGGTGAGGAATCATCCCAAAACCACAAGGGGGGACTGATGAATCAACTGAAGGCAGCTGGGACCACAGTTACAAAAGAAACGGTTGGTAACACACTACGCCGTCATGGATTGAAATCCTGCAGCGCACGCAAAAGTCCCCCTGCTCAAGAAGAAACATGTACAGGCCCGCATGAAGTTCGCCATTCACCACCTGGACGACTCAGAAGAGGCCTGGAAGAAGGTGATGTGGTCAGATGAGACCAAAATAGAACTTTTTGGCCTCAACTCAACTCGTCGTGTTTGGAGGGCAAAGAACACCGAGTACAACCCAAAGAACACCATCCCCACCGTCAAGCATGGTGGTGGCAACATCATGCTTTGGGGGTGTTTTTCAGCCAAGGGGACGGGACAACTCCATCGTATTGAGGGGAGGATGGACGGGGCCATGTATTGTGGAATTCTGGGCCGACATCTCCTTCCCTCAGTGAGAGAGCTGAAGATGGGTCGAGGATGGGTGTTTCAGCACGACAACGACCCTAAGCACACCGCCAAAGCAACAAAAGAGTGGCTGAAGAAGAAGCACATCAAGGTTCTGGAGTGGCCTAGCCAGTCTCCAGACCTGAATCCGATTGAAAATCTTTAGAGGGAGCTTAAAATTCGAGTTGCCAGGCGACAACCTCGGAACCTGTTATGATTTGGAGGCTGTCTGCAGGGAGGAGTGGGCCAACATCCCTGCCGAAATGTGCACAAACCTTGTCACCAACTATAAAAACCGTTTGACATCTGTGCTGGCCAATAATGGCTTTTCTACAAAATATTAACATGCTGTTTGTCCAGGGGGTCAAATACTTGTTTTTCCTCATCAGATGGTTATCAATTTTAATAAATTCATATGATGTGATTTTCTGGAATTTTCTTTGGGATTCTGTCTTTCACTGTTAGAATGTACATATGATTAAAATTGTAGATTTTTGCATTCTTTGTAAGTGGGCAAACCTGCAAAATCAGCAAGGGGTCAAATACTTATTTCCCCCACTGTATTACAGTCAGACAGACACACACAGATACAGACACACACATACTACAGTCAGACAGAAACACACACACATATTACAGTCAGACACACACACACACACACACACACACACATTCAGTCACACACACACACACACACACACATATTACAGTCAGACACACACACACACACACACACACACACTACAGTCAGACAGACACACACACATATTACAGTCAGACAGACAAACACACACATATTACAGTCAGACACACACACACACACACATATTACAGTCAGACAGACACACACACACACATATATTACAGTCAGACAGACACACACAGATACAGACACACACATATTACAGTCAGACAGACAGACACACACACACATATTATAGTGAGACAGACACACACACATATATTACAGTCAGACAGACACACACACACACACATATATATATTACAGTCAGACAGACACACACAGATACAGACACACACATATTACAGTCAGACAGACAGACACACACACACATTACAGTCAGACAGACAGACACACACACACATATTACAGTCAGACAGACACACACACACACACATATACAGAGACACACACAGATACAGACACACACATATTACAGTCAGACAGACAGACACACACACACACACACATATTATAGTGAGACAGACACACACACACATATTACAGTCAGACAGACACACACACACACACATATATATATTACAGTCAGACAGACACACACAGATACAGACACACACATATTACAGTCAGACAGACAGACACACACACACACATATTATAGTGAGACAGACACACACACACATATTACAGTCAGACAGACACACACACACACACACATATATATATTACAGTCAGACAGACACACACAGATACAGACACACACATATTACAGTCAGACAGACAGACACACACACACATATTACAGTCAGACAGACACACACACACACACACATATACAGAGACACACACACACACACACACACATTACAGTCAGACAGACACACACACACACACACGTATTACAGTCAGACAGACACACACACACACACACACAGATACAGAGACACACACACAGACACACAAACATACTATAGTCAGACACACACACACACACACTATAGTCAGACACACACATACACACACACACATACTATAGTAAGACACACACATACACACACATACTATAGTCAGACACACACACACACACACACACACACAAAATAAACACACATACTATAGTCAGACACACACACACACAGACCTAAAACATCATGTGGATGTTAGACTTGGTAATGAAGTAGATAAGAGAATATTATTCTATATTAGGAACATAGATGTTAGACTTGGTAATGAAGAGATAAGAGAATATTATTCTATATTAGAACATAGATGTTAGACTTGGTAATGAAGTAGATAAGAGAATATTATTCTATATTAGGAACATAGATGTTAGACTTGGTAATGAAGTAGATAAGAGAATATTATTCTATATTAAGAACATAGATGTTAGACTTGGTAATGAAGTAGATAAGAGAATATTATTCTATATTAAGAACATAGATGTTAGACTTGGTAATGAAGTAGATAAGAGAATATTATTCTATATTAAGAACATAGAGCAGACAGTGAGTGTGGTCGAGCTGACATGTGATGATAGGGTTCAGATGAGGGACGTACGGTGGTGTTGCTGCAGGCTCCGCCCCTCTGGTACTCCCTGTGCGCCGCGCGGCGGTCCAGTTTGACCCACAGCGCGTTGGCCCGCCAGTAGTTGAGCCGGTGTTTGATTGGTCGGTACAGCGGGCGCTCCGTGGTGCTCCGGTCCAGCTGCAGATGTTCACACAGCTGGCTGAAGGACCGCAGAGCCGCCCTGCAGGTCTCTGCCGACACAAACTCGTCAAACAGCTCCTGCGCTCGGCATTCTGGGTACGGCTCGTCTCCCATGGCGACCCCGGAGGCTGCAGGGCACCATGGGAAAGGTGTCACCTGCTGATGATGTCACTGACTGACTCCAGCTTGAAAGGTTTCACTCTGGAACAGAGAGCCAAAGTTTGACTGCTTTATAGAATAGTTAGTTTGCTTTACACACACACAGTGTGATAATGTCACTGTGTGTGTGTGTCTGTGTGTGTGTGTGTGTCTGTGTGTGTGTCTGTGTGTGTCTGTGTGTGTGGAGTTTACACAGTGACAGTGAAACAGAAACAAAGGGGTTCATACAGAACAGATCCATCTGTACCAAGCACCAACACACACAGACAAACACACACACAGACAAACACACACACAGCCAAACACACACAGACACACACACACACACACATAGACACAGACACACACACACACATAGACATACAAACACACACACACAGACAAACACACAAAGACAAACACACACACTGAGTTCTATAGATATGTAGAAAGCCAAACCCATCTAAAACATACAAGCAGCAGCTGTAGAGTGACGGTTGTAAATTGTTATCTCAGAGGGAATTAAAGATTTATTGTAAATGTTTTTTAAATGAATTAAAGTCAGAGTGTACTCACGTCTCAGAGAGCTGCTCTCCATCTGCAAGTGCTGCCTTCTGACGTCTAAATCCCCTTTAATCTCTCACTCACACACACACACACACACACACACACACACACACACACTCTCTGTGTGTGAGAGGTCAGGGGGCGGGGCCAGTGTGCAGCAGACTCCCCCCCTGAGAACAGACAGTAATCTGTAGTCTGAGTGTGTCTGAGCTAACGAGATTAACGAGAAGAGATTAACGAGAAGAGATCACCGAGACAGTCACCATCTCACTGACTCCTGCTCTCACATATTCAGCTCTACATACATATACTGTATATATACATATACTGTATATATATGTGTACTGTATACGGGGATGTAGTGGAGGCTAAACGCACGTAAACGCTGGTTGCGCACCTCCCAAAATTTGGAAATAGCGTTTATCCACCTCTAAATTGCGTTAACCCACCTCTAGCCTATAGTTCCTAAGCCATTTTAAATTAAGCTTATGTCCTTTTAGTTTCATATTGTTCATTATTAGTTTCAGAAGTTGTTAAAACCTAAGACGAAGTCTTTCATATTGCGCTGCATTACTGTCAGTGTTGACCAATCTCTTGGTGTTTTAAGCCCACAACGTTGCCTTCCAGGCAGCGATGCCTGGAAGTCAACGTTGGGGGCTTAAACCACCATCGAGCATCTCTTGCGTAGCCAGCAGGAAGCAGCAGACTGCATCAAGATTCGTCAGTCACTAGCCCAAACTAACCTACATGTCTCATGTAATGATGAATGAATTGTAAAAATGGATATCCGGCAATTTTTTAAGCACCGTCAAGACAGCAGCCCTCCTGATGCCAGCAAACAGCCTCGGCTACGAGCCCTAAGTGAGTGAGCTCGGAAAACAGTACTAAATTTCATGTTTTTTAGGTTAATTTGGTTCACGGTAGATTCATGCCACTGACTCAACAAGTCACCTCTACCTTTTCCCATTAGCTCATGTTACAAGTCAAATTCAGGATATATTTTCAGATAAATAACTGGATGTAATTATGAAAGACCTCTAGCTTCTACAGGAGCAGAAACGTTCGTTTCAGAACCACTTGGCTCGTGGTCAGTCTAACTCGGAGGGTTTAGACATTATGGCTGATAATCTAAATCCTTATGGAGAAAATCAATGGGAGTTTTACTTCCGGAACTGGCTGGTTAAGTCAGTGCTTTTTCTGTTAGGCTAACGTGGTGTGTGAGCAGCTGTGATTAGGTTTCTTTTTGTTATTCGATGCCAGATGTTTGAAATGGATATCTGAATATAATCTGCTAAACGTATGCGTTTAGAACCACTGTATATTATGTAACTGAGGCAGCTGTGGAAACTACAGTGCAACTTATATTGTCTTTCTTCTGTTAATTACAGAAACTGAGTTTTCTTTAAATTAAAATATGTTGCACCAGATGCATCCTTCTGTCTTCAATCTGCACCTGCTACATTAGCAACTGGAAAAAACTGTAATCAACAACTATTTTGATAATCGATTAGTCGTGTAGGAAGGGGACCACATGTATATGTATACTGTATGTATATATATATATATATATATATATATATATATATATATATATATATATATGAACCTGAGGGCTGTGTTGTCTGGAGCTGTGTGCTCCTGGTAGGGTCTCCCATAGCAAAGTGGTCTCAGGTGAGAGGCCAGACAAAGAATGGTTCAAAAACCTATGAGTCAATGAGGAAGAGGTACAGTGACCTTGCCCAGAGGAAGCCCGGGGCCCCCGTCTGGAGCCAAGCCCAGATGTAGGGCTGGTCAGCGAACGCCTGGTGGCCTGGTTTGCCACGGAGCCCGGTCTGGCATAGCCCGAAGAAGCAACGTGGCACCTTCCTCTCCATCCCATGGGCCCAACACCTGTGAGAGGAACCGCTGGGGTTGGGTGGCAGTGGAGGTCAGGGGCCTCGACGGACCAGACCCGGGCTGCAGAGGCTGGCTCTGGGGACGTGGAACGTCACCTCTCTGTGGGGGAAGGAACCGGAACTTGTGCGGGAGGTGGCGCGTTTAGATCTGGTGGGGCTTAACTCTACGCACAATCTCGGTTCTGGAACCATACTCCTGGATAGGGGTTGGACTCTTTTCTTCTCTGGAGCTGCCCAGGGTGTGACACCGGTGGTCAGAGAAGCCGTCCAACTGAAGGAGTCTTTCCGGGATATGTTATCCCAAAAGACTCCGGAGGCAGTTGCAGGGTACTGAAGGGCCTGAAGAACTGCAGCCTCTGCCGTGAAAGAGGCAAAGCAGCGGGTGTGGGAGAATTTCGGAGATGACATGGAGCAGGACTTTCGGTCGGCACCAAAGTGCTTCTGGAAAATTGTTCGCCACCTCAGGAGGGGGAAGCAGGGAACCATCCAAGCTGTGTACAGTAAGGATGGGACACTGTTGACCTCAACTGAGGAGGTAATAGGGCGGTGGAAGGAGCACTTTGAGGAACTCCTGAATCCGACTACTACGCCCTCTATGTTAGAGGCAGAGCTGGAGGATAACGGGGGATTGTCGTCAATTTCCCAGGCGGAAGTCACTGATGTAGTCAAACAACTCCACAGTGGCAAAGCCCCGGGGATTGATGAGATCCGTCCAGAAATGCTAAAGGCTCTGGGTGTGGAGGGGCTGTCCTGGTTGACACGCCTCTTCAATATTGCGTGGAAGTCTGGAACAGTGCCAAAGGAGTGGCAGACCGGGGTGGTGGTTCCCCTTTTTAAAAAGGGGGACCAGAGGGTGTGTGCCAATTACAGGGGTATCACACTTCTCAGCCTCCCTGGTA
>NC_041353.1:312500-315000 GCF_004354835.1 Perca flavescens
CACAGTGAAGTTCATGGAGACCAGAGAGCGGAGCAGGAACAGCAGCACGGTGAAGCCAAACCTGGGGACAAAAACAGGAACACATGGTGTTAATAACACAGACAGACAGACAGGCAGAGAGACAGGCAGGCAGGCAGACTCACATTGTGGTGCAGATGTTGAGCATCATGAACAAAGTGGCCGACACCAGCTGCAGCACAGTCAGACTTAACTTCCGTCCCAAAACGTTGAGTAGACAGATGTTTACTGGGACCACTGGAGGGACAGAGGAGACAGACAGATGTTTACTGGGACCACTGGAGGGACAGAGGAGACAGACAGATGTTTACTGGGACCACTGGAGGGACAGAGGAGACAGACAGATGTTTACTGGGACGACTGGAGGGACAGAGGAGACAGACAGATGTTCACTGGGACCACTGGAGGGACAGAGGAGACAGACAGATGTTCACTGGGACCACTGGAGGGACAGAGGAGACAGATGTTTACTGGGACCACTGGAGGGACAGAGTCGGGAGTTCACAGATAAGATGTACAGACAGCTGAATCAAAAAATAAAACCCAAATTTAAGCCCTGGTCCAAGCCTGACCCAAAGTTAAGACCTGGTGCAAGCCTGACCCAAAGTTAAGACCTGGTGCAAGCCTGACCCAAAGTTAAGACCTGGTGCAAGCCTGACCCAAAGTTAAGACCTGGTGCAAGCCTGACCCAAAGTTAAGACCTGGTGCAAGCCTGACCCAAAGTTAAGACCTGGTCCAAGCCTGACCCAGAGCGTGACGGGGCTGAGGCTGATGTTGGGGATATGGGAATGTGTGAGCTGCAAGGTCTGTAGTAAATGTCAAAGGTCCCATTTACATTCACTGAATTACCGGCTACAACGTGTACCTTGATTATAGCGCCCCCTAATGGAAGGTCTTCATTTGGTACCGAGCCTCAGATTGGCGTTTTGTGTGGCCGAGATATGCTAATTTGTGCGTTTGGTCGCTAGCTACAAAAATTAGTTTGTTTGTAAAGAGAGCAAAAAAATGTCAGGATTTTTGTCAAATCCATGTGAGGAAGCTATATGCTAATGTTCAGCCAAATCAAACGAAAACCCTAGGAGCAGTTCGAAAAAGTAGGTTTTGCACATTTCGTGATTGTGCAGAAACAAATCTTTGTGGAAATGGGTGTGACCTAAGGTCATGTGATTCAGAGGGGGAGAGAGAGGGGGAAGACATGCAGGAAATTGTCACAGGTAGGACTTGAACCCTGGACCTTCTGAGTCGAGGCATGAACCTCTCAGTATATGTGCACCTGCTCTACCAGCTGAGCCATCCTGGCCACATGTCCAACTATTCCGATAATCCGTTAATCAGTTTGAGTCATTTTATATAAAATAAAACCGGTAATCTTGTGTGATGTCAGCGTGTTAAATGTGAATATGTTCTAGTGTCTTCTCTCCTCTGGGACATTAAACTGAAGATCTTTGAGTTGTGGACAAAACAAGACATGTGAGGAGGTTTATCTTGGCCCTAGTTATATATACACATCTCGTGTTGAGCACCATAACACTATAATCAGGGGTGCCCTGAATCCAGGATCGGGCTTCAGATTGGGCTGAATATTGGGCTTTTTAACGTGGTTCTGGTTTCTGCCAAACCTTATAATTTGCTCCCAGGTAATCGAACCCTACGCTGTCACTCGGTGCGCTACGCTGGTCACCGTAGTGACGGCGCCGTTGATTACAGGAAGGGGTTTATGTAGGTGGAGGGTTCAATGCAGAAGGCTGTGAGGAAGTGGACATGGATCTGGTGAGCAGAAACAGTTGTTGTTTGGCAGAACTTTCAGTCTAAAGAAGACCATTCAAGTCCAGCTACATGTTCAATCTGTTCAATGCTGATTGGTCTGGTGGTGGCGAGGACCCTAAACTATACACAACATGGCCGCTGTTACAACATGTGGTCTGAAACATCTGGAAGAATACGAGTTGTTCATGAAGGAATCTCCAGACAGTAGCAACGATCCGATGTCAAGATCAGATATCGGCCCCGATAGACAAAATAGCTGGATCGGGGATGGGAAAAGTGAACTGATCCACGGGCTGATCCAGTTTATTTTATTTTTCTCCGTCGCAGCACATCCTCATGTGTCCTCGTCAGTGGTCAGCAGCTTGGTGGAAGAGTATTCACTATTTTGCTTCTACTGCTACATTTTATTTATTTAGATTTATTTTAAGAAGTTGGATTAAATTCTATTTTCGATTTGAATCGCACAATTGTTATTTAAATAACAAAGAAATAAGAATTCAATACATTGCATTTATGTTATTTTGTCTTCGTTAAAGTCTGGTGCCTTCAGTCTCTTCCAAATGGGGAAGGAAGGTATACAGTGTATATATGAATGCAACAACAGTACTGGATCAGTATTGGGTATCGATAGATAGACAAAGCCCAGGTATCTGTATCGGGACTGAAAAAGTCAGATCGGTGCATGGCTAGCAGCAACTTCAGGTAAATCAAATGA
>NC_041353.1:320000-327500 GCF_004354835.1 Perca flavescens
GTGCTGGGACCTAAACACCTCCGAACCTCATTATCTAAAGACATAGCTACTCTGGATGGTATTGCCCTGGCCTCCAGCACTACTGTCAGAAATTTAGGAGTTATTTTTGATCAGGATATATCCTTTAATGCCAATCTAAAACAAACCTCAAGAACAGCCTTTTTCCATCTTCGTAACATTGCCAAAATTAGGAATATCCTGTCTCAAAACGACGCTGAAAAACTAGTCCATGCATTCGTTATTTCCAGGCTGGACTATTGTAATTCCCTACTGTCAGGTTGCTCAAATAAGTCCCTTAAGACTCTCCAGCTGATCCAGAATGCTGCAGCGCGTGTTCTCACAAGAACTAAGAAAAGAGATCATATTTCTCCTGTTTTAGCTTCTCTGCACTGGCTCCCTGTTGAATCCAGGATTGAGTTTAAAATCCTTCTATTGACCTACAAAGCTCTAAATGGTCTAGCACCATCATATCTAGAAGAGCTCCTAATACCCTATTGTCCCACTAGAGCACTGCGCTCCCAGAATGCAGAGTTACTGGTGGTACCTAGAGTCTCTAAAAGTAGAATGGGAGCCAGAACCTTCAGTTATCAGGCTCCTCTCCTGTGGAACCAGGTCCCAGTCTGGGTTCAGGGGGCAGACACCGTCACCACCTTTAAGAGTAAACTGAAATCTCTCCTCTTTGATAAAGCTTATAGTTAGGGAGTGAGGAGTTGCAGTGTTCACCTAGACCGACGGGGGAGGGTGTATAGCTCCAGACACGACAGTCCTTCTCTGCTTTTCTTCATAGTCATCGGATTCATCTACCATATAATCCGTCATATAATCAAAGTAGATTGATGCAGGCCAGTACAGCCCGATCTGGTTGGGAGAGTTCTGGCCCGACCAGGCTCCTCTCCTTAACCGGTCTCTCTTAGCTATGCTGTTATAGTTTTAGACTGCCGGGGGATTTCCTCTGACACACTGAGCTTCTCTCTCCTCTCTCTATCCATCTGTGTGTTTCCATGTTCCAGAAATGCTCGTTACTAACCTAGCTCTGGGGAGCTTATTCCCCGGAGTCCATATGTTTTCTTTTCGCCCAGCATGTTTCGTCGGATTAGGGTGCCACCAAAATTAATGTTGCAGCTGTCACCGTGGTCCTGCTGTGCGCCCTGCTATGCCCTGTTACACCTGCTACGCTCTGCAGTGTCCTGCTACGTCCTGTGACATGAAATTTGTTGTACCTGCCCAGGGACTACAGGTGGAAATTAGCAATTGTTGCTATAACCTGGCCCAAGACATATTGTCTTGTATAACAAGCTTAATAATTATTTGTGCATTGTCCCTGTTTCAAATAAATCAATTTCCATTTCAATTTCCACACCCTGCAGGGCCCTGCTATGCCATGAACTACAACTACTATTTCTAGTCACTGATCCATTATTTTTATTGTGACTGTTATTGCCACTGTTCATCACACCCCCATCCGGCACTGTCAGACACCTCCTACCAAGAGTCTGGGTCTGTCCCATTAGACACCTCCTACCAAGAGCCTGGGTCTGTCCCATCAGACACCACCTACCAAGAGTCTGGGTCTGTCCCATCAGACACCTCCTAGCAAGAGCCTGGGTCTGTCCCGTCAGACACCTCCTACCAAGAGCCTGGGTCTGTCCCGTCAGACACCTCCTACCAAGAGCCTGGGTCTGTCCCATCAGACACCGCCTACCAAGAGCCTGGGTCTGTCCCGTCAGACACCTCCTACCAAGAGCCTGGGTCTGTCCCATCAGACACCGCCTACCAAGAGCCTGGGTCTGTCCCACCTCCTACCAAGAGCCTGGGTCTGTCCCGTCAGACACCTCCTACCAAGAGCCTGGGTCTGTCCCGTCAGACACCTCCTACCAAGAGCCTGGGTCTGTCCTTGGGTCTGTCCTGTCAGACACCTCCTACCAAGAGCCTGGGTCTGTCCCGTCAGACACCTCCTACCAAGAGCCTGGGTCTGTCCCATCAGACACCTCCTACCAAGAGCCTGGGTCTGTCCCGCCAGACACCACCTACCAAGAGCCTGGGTCTGTCCCGTCAGACACCTCCTACCAAGAGCCTGGGTCTGTCCCATCAGACACCTCCTACCAAGAGCCTGGGTCTGTCCCATCAGACACCTCCTACCAAGAGCCTGGGTCTGTCCCGTCAGACACCTCCTACCAAGAGCCTGGGTCTGTCCCGTCAGACACCTCCTACCAAGAGCCTGGGTCTGTCCCATCAGACACCTCCTACCAAGAGCCTGGGTCTGTCCCATCAGACACCTCCTACCAAGAGCCTGGGTCTGTCCCATCAGACACCTCCTACCAAGAGCCTGGGTCTGTCCTGTTAGACACCTCCTACCAAGAGCCTGGGTCTGTCCCATCAGACACCTCCTACCAAGAGCCTGGGTCTGTCCCATCAGACACCTCCCACCAAGAGCCTGGGTCTGTCCCATCAGACACCTCCTACCAAGAGCCTGGGTCTGTCCCATTAGACACCTCCTACCAAGAGTCTGGGTCTGTCCCATCAGACACCTCCTACCAAGAGCCTGGGTCTGTCCCGTTAGACACCTCCTACCAAGAGCCTGGGTCTGTCCCATCAGACACCTCCCACCAAGAGCCTGGGTCTGTCCCATCAGACACCTCCTACCAAGAGCCTGGGTCTGTCCCATTAGACACCTCCTACCAAGAGTCTGGGTCTGTCCCATCAGACACCTCCTACCAAGAGCCTGGGTCTGTCCCGTTAGACACCTCCTACCAAGAGCCTGGGTCTGTCCCATCAGACACCTCCTACCAAGAGCCTGGGTCTGTCCCATTAGACACCTCCTACCAAGAGTCTGGGTCTGTCCCATCAGACACCTCCTACCAAGAGCCTGGGTCTGTCCCGTCAGACACCTCCTACCAAGAGCCTGGGTCTGTCCCAGGTTTATTCCTGAGAGGGAGGTTTTGTATGCTCCTGGGGGAATTACTGGAATTGTTGGGTCTTTGTAAATTATAGAGTGTGGTCTAGACCTACTCTATCTGTAAAGTGTCCTGAGATAACTCCTGTTATGAATTGATAATGTAAATAAAATTGAATTGAATTGTGTGTCTGTGTGTGTGTGCGTGTGTCTGTGTGCGTGTGTCTGTGTGTGTGTGTGTGTGTGTGTGTGTGTGTCTCTGTGTGTGTGTGTGTGTGTGTGTGCTCTGACCCCTGGGAGACTCCTGCGACTCCACAGCCCACCATGCTGCGTAGGAAGATGAACCAGCCGTACGAAGGAGCAAACGATGTGAGCAGAGAGAAGTAGGCGCTCCACACAAAGCCTCCAAACACCACCTGACAGCAGACACACACACACACACACACACACACACACACACACACACACACAGAGACACACACAGAGACACACACACAGAGAGACACACACACACACACACACACACACACACACACACACACACACACACACACACACACACACACACACACACACACACACACACACACACACACACACACACAAAGACAGAAACAAACACACACACAGACAGAGACACACACACACACACACACACACACACACACACACGGATTATATACACAACAATACACACAGGAATGTCAAGTATACACAGAAATATACACGTATATTGTTGTGTATAGTGTATTAGTATTGTGTGAAACCTGCAAAATAGTTTATTTCTGTTGTCATTTCTTTCAACATTTTTGTGTTTTTCCCCAAAAGGAGGCAGGAGGCGTCTGTGATTGGGTGTATACACACATACATACACACAGGCAGCCAATCAGAGGACAGTCTCAGTTTAAATATATTCATGATATAACATAGTAAAGATTATTCTCACCTTCCAGCGGCCGTATCTGTCAGCGATGTATCCAGACAGAACTCCACACAACATGAACCCTAAGAACACCATCTGGGACACAAACACTGAAGGTGAATCACAGGGCCAGGGCCAGGACCAGGACCACGGCCAGGACCAGGACAAGGGCCAGACGAAAAATTACAAATCCCACTATGGCCACGCCAAGACCCGCCCTACAAAGCAGCTCGATTGGTTGGGGTTAGGCATTTGACCTCAATTGGTTAAGGTCAGGATAGCTGATTGGTCAGGAGATAGGACCTGAACCAATGGGGTTACATTAACTTGCATAAGCATGGACACCTGGCCAATAAATGCTATTGAAGGGCGGGACTTGGCGTGGCCATAGTGGGATTTGTAATATCGCGCCTAGGCCAGGCCCAGACCCAGGCCCAGGCCCAGACCCAGGACCAGAACCAGGACCAGGCCCAGACCCAGGACCAGGCCCAGATGTTGGGAAACATCATGATGTAATGATGTGATGATGTAATGATGTGATGATGTGATGATGTGATGATGTGATGGTGTGATGGTGTGATGATGTAATGATGTGATGGTGTGATGGTGTAATGATGTAATGATGTGATGATTTGATGGTGTGATGATGTAATGATGTGATGGTGTAATGATGTAATGATGTGATGATTTGATGGTGTGATGATGTAATGATGTGATGGTGTGATGGTGTAATGATGTGATGATTTGATGGTGTGATGATGTAATGATGTGATGGTGTAATGATGTAATGATGTGATGATGTGATGGTGTGATGGTGTGATGATGTAATGATGTAATGGTGTGATGATGTGATGGTGTGATGGTGTGATGATGTAATGATGTAATGGTGTGATGGTGTGATGATGTAATGATGTGATGTGATGATGTAATGATGTGATGATGTAATGATGTGATGGTGTGATGGTGTGATGATGTAATGATGTGATGATGTAATGATGTAATGATGTAATGATGTGATGATGTGATGGTGTGATGGTGTGATGGTGTGATGATGTAATGATGTGATGGTGTGATGGTGTGATGGTGTAATGATGTGATGTGATGGTGTGATGGTGTGATGATGTGATGATGTAATGATGTAATGATGTGATGATGTGATGATGTGATGATCTAATGATGTGATGATGTAATGATGTAATGATGTGATGATGTAATGATGTAATGATGTGATGTGTGATGGTGTGATGATGTAATGATGTAATGATGTGATGATGTAATGATGTAATGATGTAATGATGTGATGGTGTGATGGTGTGATGATTTAATGATGTGATGATGTAATGATGTAATGATGTGATGATGTAATGATGTAATGATGTGATGGTGTGATGATGTGATGATGTAATGATGTGATGATGTAATGATGTAATGATGTGATGGTGTGATGATGTGATGATGTAATGATGTAATGATGTGATGGTGTGATGATGTGATGATGTAATGATGTAATGATGTGATGATGTGATGATGTGATGATGTAATGATGTAATGATGTAATGATGTGATGGTGTAATGATGGGATGATGAGGAGACTCACGGTGGAGACGAGGGCGACCTGCCAGTCGCTGAGACGCCACTCACACCTGATCTCTGGAGAGACGACAGCTAACAGCATGATCTCCATCGCCTCTAAGATCTACACACACACACACACAGACAATATAATATATATCTATAATAATTATATAGTAGTACTAGCCATATATGAATACCTGTGTGTAGATGAATACCTGTGTGTAGTACCTGTGTGTAGATTAATACCTGTGTGTAGATGAGTACCTGTGTGTAGTACCTGTGTGTAGATGAATACCTGTGTGTAGTACCTGTGTGTATAAGTACTCACGGTGGCGCTCCCCATGATGAAGAAGAGGAGGATGTGAAAACGACCGAAGCCGATTTTCTCCACAGCGTCTTCTACGGTAAACGTCTCGTCTGCTGGACACACTTCATATATGATTAGTATTATTAATTATATTATTATTATATACACATTCACACAGTCACACACTTTATATATTATTATTATTATATACACAGTCACACAGTTATTGTTACATGTAACATGATTCTTTTATTTATTAAAAATAAAGTGTTTCTTCTCGCCTGCAACACTTTATTTTAGGATATATATATATATATATATATATATATATATATATATATATATATATATATATATATATATATATATATGAGATAGATAAAAGTCCATTTAAAGAGGTGTTGAGCTTAAAGAGGCTCGGTGCTGCCCTCTGGAGGCTGTAGGAGGAACTACACCTGCTGACAGATCACATCACTACTCTACCCTCTCTGATTATAGATTATACATTATAGATGACAATATATTTTAAATTTAGCACAAAAAGTAAGGAATTGTGTGTTTGGTAGATTATTTCTCTGTGGTAACAATGCTTTTTGGCAATACATCTTCTACTGTTAAAGCCTGTTTAGTTCCCTTTCAAATGGAGCCCCACCTGTAAGGAACATGCATTAGTGGGATGAGCAGCAGAGCGTATGTGGGTTGCGCCCATGAAAAATTTGCCAAATCTTCTCTGCCAAACAGCTGATTCTACCGTTGGTGTTTGGTGTTTGGTGGATTGGATGATTGAAGATTGAAGATACAAGGCATATTGGCAATTTAACAATTATTAATTTCACAACCAGGAGCCTCAGTAGCGTGTGGAAGAACCATACACAGCCACAACAGCCTGGCACCTCCTCATCATGCTGGTCACCTCCTCCTCATGCTGGTCACCAGCCTGGCACCTCCTCCTCATGCTGGTCACCAGCCTGGCACCTCCTCCTCATGCTGGTCACCAGCCTGTCACCTCCTCCTCATGCTGGTCACCAGCCTGTCACCTCCTCCTCATGCTGGTCACCAGCCCGGCACCTCCTCCTCATGCTGGTCACCAGCCTGTCACCTCCTCCTCATGCTGGTCACCAGCCTGTCACCTCCTCCTCATGCTGGTCACCAGCCCGGCACCTCCTCCTCATGCTGGTCACCAGCCTGGCACCTCCTCCTCATGCTGGTCACCAGCCTGGCACCTCCTCCTCATGCTGGTCACCAGCCTGGCACCTCCTCCTCATGCTGGTCACCAGCCTGGCACCTCCTCCTCATGCTGGTCACCAGCCTGGTCATACAGTGCTGTGGGATGGCATCCCATTCTTCAACCAGCAGTTGTGTTGGTCACTCTGGCACCAACAGCCCAGCTGAGCCCACAAGTGTTGAATGGGGTTGAGGTCATGACTGCTGGCAGGCCATCCATCCTCTCCACTCCCACATCCTGGAGGTAGTCTCTGATAACCCCCGCCTGTGGGGGGGCCAGTGTGGTCATCTTGGAGGATAGAGTTCGATCCCAGACTGTGGAGATATGAGATGGCCACTGGTTGCAGAATCTCATCTCTAAAGTGTCAATAGCAACAGCAGAATAAGCTGTTTGGCATTGGCAGAGAAGATTTGGCAAATTTTTCATGGGCGCAACCCACATCTCAGCACTGCTGCTCATCCCACTAATGCATGTTCCTTACAGACGGGGCTCCATTTGAAAGGGAACTAAACAGGCTTTCCAACGACATAAGATTTATTGCCAAAAAGCATCGTTACCACAGAGAAATTATCTACCAA
>NC_041353.1:335000-347500 GCF_004354835.1 Perca flavescens
GGACAGATGTGATCCAGTAGGCTGTAACCAATCATCCATCTGGATCCGATACTATCGACACATATATCGACTGTTATTTTAGATTCCCACTTTATATTCATTCTTCTAATATAAAGAATAGTTAGTTTTTAGTTTAAATGTCTGAAAATAAATCATCATATTTTAGTTGCTTCTGTCGATATAATGTTGATTAAACATGTGACGTACAGTCCTAAACTCAGGGAAACTGCGAGGGAACCGAGTCCAGAGAGGAACAACAGGAATGTGGATCGACCGTCCCGAAGTTCCTTCATGACAAAACTACCAAACACACGACCACCGGTAGTCCTGCCATGGTTCTATAGGTGATCTTTAGTTACAGGTTTCAGCCGTGATCAAACCAACTAACTCACTAATGGTGCTTTTTGTAAACGATGGAGATACAAATACCCCTTTTCCACCAACAAGAACCAGGTGCTGGTTCAGAGCTAGAGCTAGTGCCGGTTCGGAGTTGGTTCGACTGACGAGCCTCCAAAGAACCGGTTTGCTTTTCCACAGGCTATAGAGCCGGCACAGAGCCAGGTCTTAGTCACTGTATACGTCTCATCTTTCCCAGCGATGTTACAAACACAACCACACCATCAACAATGGTGGGCGTTGCTTAGCTACTGATGTTCGTGGCTTTGTAGACCGACATCGTCGTCCAAACTTGGCGGCTCCAACGTGTTGGCGTGGCTCGCCTTTTAGTGCCAGAAACATAGTGACCACTGCTGCTGTCCATCGTGTTTATCTGCTAATTCAAACATGGCGGTCACAAGTTTCTGTTCGTCTTGTTGGTCACGGTAGCCCCGCCCCCCCAGCCGCTGACGTAAGCGGTTCTTAACTTCTGGCCCGGCGATGATTTGGTGCTACTTAAGAACCACTTTTACTGGTTCGGAGCCGGTGCTTTGGTGGTCGGAAAACAAAGAACCGATTTGAAACTATAAGCTCTTGCTCCGAACCAGCACCAGCTCTGCCTCGGTGGAAGAGATCATTTCAGGTTCGACCACCGTAGGGGGAGGGGCTAGAAAGTAATATTCAGTTGGTTGTCGTATACAATTTCACTGCTAAATGGGAGAAATTCTTACACAATGGAGCTTTAAAAGTTGATATGTTGGTCTCACAACTTAGTATTTTGTCAGCATGGGTTGGTATCTCGTGTTCCAGATTAAAGGAATCTAATCTTTCAGGGCTTAACGAGTGTCGGAGGGACTCCAGCGTGCATCAGAAGTTTTGTCATGAATAGAAACGACCGGTGTGCGATTCTCACCGAGGATCACAGATCTAGAAAACACAGAAACTGAAACTATAGAAAACATTCAGACGAGAGTCTGGTAAACTTCTCCGTTCAGGGTTTATTGTTGTAGGAGTTTCAGACACACCTCGAGGCGTTAGCACCATGTTTCCCTGGAGGCGTGGCCAGACAGGCGCTCCGTCCAATCACAGAGTCCGTTCAGCAACGCTGTCACAGATAAAATATCTTCTATATATACTGTTTTCTATTCAACACCATATCCACTGTTATATTTATACTCTAACCGTCTTCTTTACAATCAAAAATAACTTTTAGCAAACGCAAAACTAAAACAAAATGACGTTTCATATCAGGGTTCAACGGTTCAGTTCGGGATCGCTGACTTCACCGGCCCCGTCGCACGCACACGGGTCAGGTAAAGAAACTAAAGACTAAAAGTCAAAAACCTTGAAAACATCAAAAGATAAAAATATCAAACTATGTTTAGTTTTATAAAACATCAAAAGATATGTGACATTGAAAAAAAAGTCTCAAAAAGTGTTAAAAAACAAACAAGAAATGTCGAAAACAAAGTCAAATTGTTTAAAGCCGAGATTCTTCTGGGAAAATAAACATGAAAAAACTTAAGGGACTATTGGACCCCGACTATTGGACCCCGACTATTGGACCCCGACTATTGGACCCTGTTATGACGTTTTGTTTCTGCTGTTTGGATGAACGATAGTTTAATCTCTCTCGGATAACTCTGTTAACTTTTATAGTTTAAACATCTTTTAGCAGCATGCTGAACATTAACACCACGAGCAGCAGCAACATGCAACAAACCAGATTCACCCAGCGACCAACTTCTTCACAACACCACGGACGAACCAGCCAATCAGCAGCGAGGGGAACCAGCCAATCAGTAGCGAGGCGAACCAGCCAATCAGCAGCGAAGTGAACCAGTCAATCAGCAGCTAGGGGAACCAGCCAATCGTCAGCAAGGCGAACCAGCCAATCAGCAGCGAGGCAAACCAGCCAATCAGCAGCGAGGCGAACCAGCCAATCAGCAGCGAGGCGAACCAGCCAATCAGCAGCGAGGGGAACAAATTGTTTAACATGCGAACATAAAGGCTGAATCAAAATGTCTGCATTTCCCCAAACATGCTGACTCATGTTCAATGGCAGAGCCAGACTTTGTAAACATTGGGATGGGGGGGGACATTGTCATGTAGCTGACCTTTTATCCAAAGCGACTAACAATTGATCTATATATGTCAGAGGTCACACGCCTCTGGAGCAACTAGGGGTTAAGTGCCTTGCTCAGGGACACATTGGTTGATGTATTGCAATGAGAATCAAACCCACACCAAAGGCATGTGTCATATCCACTGTGCCATCACCACCCACCCACCCACCTGCCGGGTTGAGTTCTGCCCCCGTAGTTAGCGTTAGGTTTGTCGTGTGAGATGAACATCTGTAGCTTTTAGCTTTAGTTTGTGATGACCGACTGGTTCCCCCCCGACTGGTTCCCTCCCCCAACAGAAACCTTTAACCCCCCCCCCCCCCTCCAGCACTCTGCCCACAGACTGATGGAAGCAACACAGATCTTCAATGAAAAAACTAGATATTAAAGCAATGCGTTAGCGCCACGATACATAAACACACGCGAGCGGCTAAGCTAAGCTAAGCTACGCTACGCTAAGCTAATGTCTCCACAGAGAAACAAGCAGCAGCTCAAACACAAGAGGATTACAAACCATCCGACAGTAGTTTGGTCTTTTTTTCCGATCAAAATAAAAGTATACTTTCATATATATAAGCAATAAAAAATAAGTAACATCTCAATACTGCGATAATAACTCTTGACATTAATATTGTGCTCATTGGGATCTCTTTACACATATTCATATTATTTCTTATAGATACTTATACATCATCTTTTTTTCCTGTTTTGGCGTCCCCTCGGCAGGGGACCGGACGCCGCCTCCAGCTGGGACACTGACGTGGTTAATGAACGGCTGATGGGAGCGTGGAAGGCAACACGTGGTGGAGACGTACGAGGCTGATGGTTAGCACCGCAGGAGGTCCAGACGGACGGTTCTCCAGAACTTCAGGAGGGACGATCCAACCGGACGCTCAGAAGAGACCATTCCCTCCACAACTTCAGGTCCAGGAACATCCATCCGAAAGCATCCGGCCGGACACTCAGGCTACATTTACATTTCTACGTTTTGGTTTTTAAGCGTTTGAGTTTGGAGCCCAAAGTGATCTCGGTGCACCGAGTGTTTTTAACTCCAGTAGAAGAACTAATCTCTGTTTAAACTAACACGCCCAAACCAAAATATCTCATCAACATCCTGGTATACTGGACATAAACAGGAGACGCCGCCCCCTGCTGGTAGTTACCATGCTAATGTTAGTAGCTTCAAGTCTCAGAGAACGAGAGGTCATGACCGACCCAATCAGGAGGAGAAACATCAGTGTCAGTGTCGGCGTTGCCAAAGGTCTTCGTTTGGACCCGTTGAGACTGAAATGTAAATGTAGTCTGAGAAGGGACAAATCGCTCCAGAGGATTAAAAGGAATAATCCAAACTGCTGGACTCCAGGAAGATTATTCAGTCTGGAAGCTACGAAGAGATCCAGATTATCAGGGCCACTCCAGCAGTCCAACAGGGACGGACTGCTCCAAGACTTGAGGAGGGATTGGCTCCACAACCTCAGGGCAAACGTCTTGGGACGTCTACTCCAGGAAGATGTTCAGAAGGGATTAAAAGATCCACCTCCAGGAAGGAGGATTCATTCTGGAAGATCAGGAGATACCAGTCAGGCTGAACACCTACCGTACGCCAACAGTTTGCAGAGCAGACTATGACCTGTGTTCCCTGTGGGACCGTTGGGGTTTCTATAGTTTTTGGAGAAACATTAATCTACGGTCAGATGTTAGAAGAGGAAACTAGAAATAACAACAGAAGCTCTCCAAACCCAACTGCCAACGCGCTCGCTGACAGACATTAAGTCTTTCCCTGTTTAGAGCCCGACCGATATATCGGCCAATATTATATATAATATAATATATATAATATATATATATTTTCCAAACTATCGGTATCGGCATTTATATTGGACGATTAAAATTATTAATTCATCAGAACCATTTATGATGACAAATGATTGTGATACATGAAATTTTATTTAAAAAATAAAAAATGGACGAAACCCCCTTCAACCATGTTGTGAGTGTTGGCGTTGCAGAGTCTGTCCACCAGAGGGCGCTCTACTCTACAACCTCCCTGTTGGCTACACGCTTTGACTTTTTTGTTGTTAGTGTCTCTTTGTTCAAAGGACTTTAAGTTTCATATCTTAAGTTTGTATTTTTATACATTTTATTTATCAGAACTTTAATATATTTCTCTGTTCTGTTGTGACAATAAAACAACCTATTATTTTTAAACTGCATTATCATATTATTTCAATGAGGACTCAAATAACTACAAATAACTAATGTTAGGGAAATCTGTTTATGTTGCGTTACACTTTCTGGATTTTTAAAAATATATATGTCAGCCGATATATCGGAATATCAGATTTTTAAATCATCAAATATTTGTATCGGTATCGGCCTTAAAAATCCTTTATCGGTCGGGCTCTATTGCTGTTTATCCGTAGTTTAATTTTAAAAGAAATATCGTCGTGTTTTTGCGTATGACGAGCCGATGTCTTACGCTGCGGTTGTGCCCGGCAGCGTTTCCTCTGTGTTGATATTACCGCGGCGGCCCGCCACGGAAACATCTCGCCGCCAAGGTATCAGAAACAGGGCAGACGCACAGTGTAGTCGCGGTTGCCTTTTAAATCACAGGTGTCAAACTCAAGGCCCGCGGGCCAAATCTGGCCCCTTGCAAGTTTTTATCCGGCCCACATATCAGTTTAGGTTCAGAACTAATTTTGGCCCGCCTATATGTGCGCCGAAACCAAAAAGACAGAAACTGTTTTCAAACTGTAATTACGCGACACTCAAAACAGAAATTGGCAGATTTGCCGACTTTGACATTCAGAAATCACCACAGAAGCAGCGAGTTTGCATATCAGGCGTGGGAAACAGTTTGTTGTAAAATATCATTTTCGTAGTGAAACTGAGTTTGACACCCCTGATTTAAATGATCCAGCCAACATAATGCACCCGCTCACATCGGCACCGATACGATCAGTGAGTCAGTGGGATATGTCATCCTAGACTTTGGGGTTTTGGTTTCCCTTGTAGATGTTAAGCCCTATAGTTACAACTGAAGATATGCCTCATTGTGTGTGAGTAGAGCTGGATAAATATATTAGTTTGGACAAAGCTTTAATTTAAAAAGACTATAAAATACAAGACGTGAAATTAATTCAGTCTTTTTAAATGAAAGCTTTGTTGAGACTACAATTACCTGGATGCATAAATGAATCTCCATAGACATATTATTATTATTATTATTATTAGTCTGGGTTGCAGCTAGGTGTCAGGTCATATGTTACAGCGTAGTGTTGGACCGTCCGCTCTGCGTACGTTATGCGTGCGATGTAGCCGGCCCGTTACTCCAGATTTTCGTGAATGAATCGTCACTTCAGAAGTTCAGGGGTGGGGGCGACGAAGACTTCAGGTGGGAAGAAACACCCCAGAAGGTCCAGAGGAAGATCAGGAGGGAGGAGCATTTCTTCAAATGTTAAGGAATGAAGTTTAGGACAACTGATGTTTGAATGATCCACTCAGGAGTAGAGCTGGGCAATATATCAATATTACATTGTTATATTTATATTTGAATGTACCTCAAGCCCAGACAGAGATGTTTAAGAATGTTTGCTGCACCTTCTACTTGGAATGACCCATAGAAAACACTCAAACTGCACTGTCTAAGGTCCTTAAAGGATCTTAAAGGTGATGTTAAAACCATACAACATGAGTCCATCCACACGTGCAAATGGTTTAACTAATGGTATTTTTATTTAATTGAAATGCACTTGAGATGTCTTTATCTCTGTTGTGATTGTTTTGTGATTATAAATTGTTTTTATATGTAACTGAAAAAGACATTTTATATCTCAGTGAGACTAACCTGGTTAAAAAAAGGTTAAATTAAAAAAAATTTAAAATATGATGCTGGATATCGTCTTAGATTTTAGATCTTAGATCGTGATATCGTGATATGACATAAGTGTCTTTTCCTGGTTTTAAAGGCTGATGTCATGTTCTGACCTCACCAGACTGTAACTCTTCTATTATTCACCTTTACTCACTTAGTCATTATATCCACATTACTGATGATTAGTTATCTATAATCTCATTGTGTAAATATTTTTAAGCACCAATTGTCAACCCTACAATATTGTTATTGAGGTATTTGGTCAATAATATTGTGATATTAGATATTTTTCCATATGGCCCAGCCCTACTCCGGAGATGAGAACATGATGGACACGCAGACGGACCCTGTAAAGAACCGGAGGAGACATCGTCTCTTGTTTTGTTTTCCAGACATGGAGCGAGGTACAAAGTCATTTGGGTTTAGGGGACCAGATGTGGATCAGCTCCAGAGAGTCCAGAGCGGACCAGTTAGTGTTTGGGGTTTTGGCTCCAGTGTTTCCAGTTGTGAACTGATCCAGACCAGTCTAAGGTTCTTAACTGGTCCAGGCCAGTCTAAGGTTCTGAACCGGTCCAGGCCAGTCTAAGGTTCTGAACTGGTCCAGGCCAGTCTAAGGTTCTGAACCGGTCCAGGCCAGTCGAAGGTTCTGAACTGGTCCAGGCCAGTCTAAGGTTCTGAACCGGTCCAGGCCAGTCAAAGGTTCTGAACCGGTCCAGACCAGTCGAAGGTTCTGAACCGGTCCAGGCCAGTCTATGGGTAGCTGGTGATGGAGACCTGTTTCTGGGCCAGGCGGCGCAGCTCGTCCCTGATGGCCTTGATGAGAGACGCCGAGGTGTGGGCGGAGGGGGACGCGTCCTCGGGGGGGTACTCTGGGGGCGGTGATGTCATCAGGAGGGGGGGCGTCCCGCAGAGAGGACCCGGGCATCTGGAAAACAGAGGAGGAGAACTCGGGAAAGGACAGCACCTGGAGGGAGGAGAGAGACAGACAGGCAGACAGACAGATAGACAGACAGACAGACAGACAGACAGACAGACAGACAGATAGAGAGACAGACAGACAGACAGACAGACAGATAGAGAGACAGACATACAGACAGACAAGACAGATAGAGAGACAGACAGACAAGTCAGATAGAGAGACAGACAGACAGACAGACAAGACAGATAGAGAGACAGACATACAGACAGACAAGTCAGATAGAGAGACAGACAGACAAGTCAGATAGAGAGACAGACAGACAGACAGACAAGACAGATAGAGAGACAGACATACAGACAGACAAGTCAGATAGAGAGACAGACAGACAAGTCAGATAGAGAGACAGACAGACAGACAGACAGACAGATAGAGAGACAGACATACAGACAGACAAGACAGATAGAGAGACAGACAGACAAGTCAGATAGAGAGACAGACAGACAAACAGACAAACAGACAAGACAGACAGACAGACAGACAGACAGACAGACAGAGACAGACAGAGAGACAGAGAGAGAGACAGACAGACATTTTATTGTGGATCACTGCTGAAAACTGTAAAACAGATCCACAGGTTCTGTTTGGTTCTGGTTAGAAGTAAAGACTGAAGAACTGCTCAGTCTGATACTCACGCTCTCTCTGCTGGCTCCGGGTCTGGACAGGTCCTGGTCCGAGTGCTGCTGGTTCCAGCTGGAGCCGGTGGGCCCGGACACGCTGCGACCCACGCCGGGAAACGCTGCCATCTGACTGGACAAACCCATCTGGGTCAGGTGGTGCAGCTGTGCACCTGCAGAGAGACACGCATCAGATCTAACAACCCAAAAACTCATTCTGAGACGCACCGTGTTGGACGACATGTGTCCTCTGGACGGTGTGACACAGCTTTGAGATCCAAGGGGGTCAGCCAGCCTCTCTTCACACAGCGTAGCTCCTATGGCTTCATTCTGATGCTACCAACCATCACCTCCCGTTAGCATCCCATTGACTCCCATTCATTCTGATGCTACCAACCATCACCTCCCGTTAGCATCCCATTGACTCCCATTCATTCTGATGCTACCAACCATCACCTCCCGTTAGCATCCCATTGACTCCCATTCATTCTGATGCTACCAACCTTCACCTCCCGTTAGCATCCCATTGACTCCCATTCATTCTGACGACACTTTGACAGAGAATAACTTTACATCTGAAGAGTTTAAAGACTCTTTTTCTCCGTTGTTTATTTCTAAAGAAACACGACAATGTATAAAAGGCTCCATTACCTTGTAGCTCACGTTATGGCTCCGTAGCAGACGCTTTATAACAATAGACTAACGATTGGGTCATAACCACGAGACTTACTGTCACACAGTAGAGGAATTACCGTATAGTACAGGAGAAGCTCACAGGCAGTTTGGACTTCCATTAGCTGTTTAGGTTTAATTACTAATGTTAACTAGCATGTTAGTGATCAGTAATTACTAATGTTAACTAGCATGTTAGTGATCAATAATTACTAATGTTAACTAGCATGTTAGTGATCAATAATTACTAATGTTAACTAGCATGTTAGTGATCAGTAATTACTAATGTTAACTAGCATGTTAGTGATCAGTAATTACTAATGTTAACTAGCATGTTAGTGATCAGTAATTACTAATGTTAACTAGCATGTTAGTGATCAGTAATTACTAATGTTAACTAGCATGTTAGTGATCAGTAATTAGCCTGTGTCTATGTTATCTCCTTACATATACCTACACTCTCCGTCTCTGTGAGATTGGGAATGATTGAGATTTCTCTCTCACAGCTACCAGAAGACTTCACACTTTCAGACACGTTGCTCACGTCACATCTACGTCTTCAAGCTCAGTTGGAGGCTGCTCAGTAACACTCAGCCAGCACCGAGAAAGAGACTTCTGATATCCTCCACTGGTCTCAGACCAGAGACACGGGGTCTGGTGGTCCATTATATATATATACAGTCTATGTGGTTTGGTGGGTGTGTCCCAGGTGATAGCCAATCAGCAGAGCCGTGTCTGTAAAGCGTGTTGAACGTGGCTCTGATCTGACTCCACAGCGCTGTGAGATAGAGCTGGACATGAGAGAATAAAGATATGGTGGCTGTACAGAATGTCATGCAAGTTCTTTACCTGTGCTTCCCCCTACAGGCCGCGGTCTGGACGAGGAGGGGGGGTCCTCATACTGCCCCCTGCTGGAATAAACCGAGTCCTGCAGCGGCTCTCCGGTAGACACAAACCCTCCGGAGCTCAGGCCCGGTCTGAAGAAAACACAATCAGTTCTGGTTCAGGCACAAACTACACACCTGGACTCTCTGTCTCCATGTTTGTGTGTCTGAGTGTCTGATGGAACAACAATCTGTGAAACTGATCCAGTATTAAACCAGAACCGAGCAGTAATGTAACCCTACAGGACTAATGTTCAGCAGCAGTTAGAGTCCACTAAAAGTTCTAGACTCAGATTATTATTCTAAGTGTCTGACAACATTATGGGATGGATCCCTACAGAGATAGACCTTTTAGTTAAAGAGTAAGATCCTTTTAGTTTAACATGAAACAGCCCCAAAATCACCATCACCAAACTCCACCAGACTCCATGTAAATAATCAGGACTTTTAGCGTGTATAGAGCCAGCATATTTCCACCAGACTCCATGTAAATAATCAGGACTTTTAGCGTGTATAGAGCCAGCATATTTCCACCAGACTCCATGTAAATAATCAGGACTAGTATCATCGTAAAACACACTTCATTCAAAGTGGACAGAAACTAAATAAAACTATCAAAAGCCGTCTTGGTTCATCTTTCCACTGTTCCACCAATCACCACTCTGGTTTGGTTGAAATAAACCCTTAATTCACCCATTTACATGTGTAGATATGCTGGCTCTATACACGCTAAAAGTCCTGATTATTTACATGGAGTCTGGTGGAGATATGCCGGCTCTATACACGCTAAAAGTCCTGATTATTTACATGGAGTCTGATGGAGATATGCTGGCTCTATACACACTAAAAGTCCTGAATATTTACATGGAGTCTGGTGGAGTTTGGTGATGGTGATTTCGGGGCTGTTTGATGTTAAACTAAAAGGATCTTACTCTTTAACTAAAAGGTCTATCTCTGTAGGGATCCATCCCATAATGTTGTCAGACACTTAGAATAATAATCTGAGTCTGTCAGCAGCAACAACAGAACTTTTAGTGACTAACTGCTGCTGAACATTAGTTCTGTAGGGTTACATTACAGCTCGGTTCATGGCTGCCGGTTACAGCGTTCTCCGTCAGTACCGGACCAGTCAGTACCGGACCAGTCAGTACCGGACCAGTCAGTACCGGACCAGTTACGTATTCCCATTCACTGACCTTTGCAGCAGCCCCTGGACGGATGCGTGAGACATTCCCAGCTCTGCGTATCTCTGCAGAAAGAGGAAAAGAAGAACAAAATGAAAAGCGAACATGGATTGATGGCGGGCTGAAAATGGCAGGAGGACACACTCACAGCAGAGAAGGGGCTGTGAGCGGGGGCTGCTGGGTAATAGCCTGGGGGGTGGGGCTGGGGGGAGGGGCTTACCCCGCTCAGCCCTGCGGCGCTGCCCTGCGAGGACGGAGACACCAGGGCGAAGGCGTCGTCCAGGAGCGAGTGCATCTGCTGCCGCGCCTCCTCAATGGAGGGCTGGGGGGGCATGTAGGGGGGGGGGGGGGCGGAGTCAAACACCTCGTCTGTAGGGGAGGGGCTGCCGGTGTCCGGGGGGAGGTCAGGGTCCGACTGGGAGAGACAGGAGACAGAACCGGTCAGTGCTGCATCCTCTGTTAATGTCCTTTATATCGTTTTTATTTTTAAATTCAGCACCATTTAATGACACAGATGTTTAAAGGTGCAGTAGGTAAGACTTATAAACTACCTTTGTGTCATATCTGCTGAAACTGTTCCAGTAGAACTACATGTAGCAGGTCATTTTAAATAAATACAGCTCCTCTGGCTCCACCTACAGCCTGGAGTTGGATTTACAAAAATACACCGCTCCCTGTTCAGATTAGAGCTGCACGATATTGAAAAAATGTGATATTGCAATATTGATATCAATTTCGATATTTTTAAACATATTTAAAATTACCAAGGTTATGGGAAAACGCATCAAAATAGATTCATAACAAATAGAGTTTTCTTACAACACAAGGTTTATTTCATGTCATACTGGACTGGTCCAACATGTGTCTTCAGAACAGGACATGTTGCACTGGTTGTATGTACACTGCAGTATAACAAACAATGCAATGCAACATCTGTTGGCTTAAAGGACAAAAAACCCTAGGGGCTAATAATAGATGTGTTCTATATCGATCCTTCTCTGGGACATGTTTTCATGCTAATCAAATGTGTTTGTAACTTGAAAGAAGCTAGCGCGGACCGCTAGCTGATGAGCTTACAGCGCTAGCATATGGGACACAACAGATCGCTATTTATAGCACTAACAAGGCTCAAAATATCACCACACTTCAACGGTAGCATAATGAGGTCCCTACATGTTAACCCAAGCACTGAGATCTTTGTAAGTGTACAGATAGTTTATTAAAAATACTGCCCCCTGGTACCCTGTTTACTGCCCCTTGGTACCCTGTTTACTGCCCCCTGGTACCCTGTTTACTGCCCCCTGGTACCCTGTTTACTGCCCCTTGGTACCCTGTTTACTGCCCCCTGGTACCCTGTTTACTGCCCCTTGGTACCCTGTTTACTGCCCCTGGTACCCTGTTTACTGCCCCCTGGTACCCTGTTTACTGCCCCTTGGTACCCTGTTTACTGCCCCCTGGTACACTGTTTACTGCCCCTTGGTACCCTGTTTACTGCCCCTTGGTACCCTGTTTACTGCCCCCTGGTACCCTGTTTACTGCCCCCTGGTACCCTGTTTACTGCCCCTTGGTACCCTGTTTACTGCCCCCTGGTACCCTGTTTACTGCCCCCTGGTACCCTGTTTACTGCCCCTTGGTACCCTGTTTCCAGGGTAGTTAGAAAGCTTTGTCACCATGTAGGCCACGTTGTTGAGTCCGGGGTATTTCCTGTAGGTGGCGGTGTGGTCGGTGAGCAGCCGGTCCCGGTCGGTGTCGGGGAGACTACCCGGGCCGGGCGGTACCAGACGCCCCCGGGGGG
>NC_041353.1:352500-357500 GCF_004354835.1 Perca flavescens
TGACCGTTTCTGGGGGTCTTCCGGTGCTTCCCGTCGCTGGGCGTGGCCACGGGCCGGGTGCTCTCTTCTGCCGATTCTCTGCCGCTCGATTGGTCGCTGCCTAACGAGTCTGCGTCTGACGGGCTGAGCCTGAGAGAGACAGGAAGACCACAATCAACAGCTGGCTCCCAACCAGCCAATCAACAGCTGGCTCCTAACCAGCCAATCAACAGCTGGCTCCCAACCAGCCAATCAACAGCTGGCTCCCAACCAGCCAATCAACAGCTGGCTCCCAACCAGCCAATCAATGAAGAGCATCAAGATAAAACCAGCGTTACAGGAGAAGTTAGGCGTCATATTTAACATCTGTTTTAGATGTGAATATAAATGTTGGTTAAAGTTCAGAGTGTAACTGACCTTTCTACCAGAATATTATTTATAACATTTACAGCCGTGTGCTGCACTCGTAATCAGACAAAATCTCTTCATAAAACATCGGAAAAAGAGCAAAAAAATATGAAAACAACAGCGTCAAAAATGTCTTAAAAAAAGCATAAAAAAACGTTGAGAAAAAGCTTTAAAAAATGCACCAAAAACACAAATGTTGCTGAAAAAAACATTAAAAAAAAGTGATGAAGATTTAATCGTCTCCGTTTAACGTTCCATTCAGAAGATAAAACACATTTTGGGAAATATATTCAGTCCTTCCAGAGTTTTTTTGTGATTGTTCCAAAAATCCTTGATTATGCGGCAACGTTTTCTTAAATCCTGCGATGGAATATTCTCTGTATGATATTTATGCAGTTTAATGCGATAAAATTGAGATTAGCCAGGCTTTATCGCGGGGTTTTGCAGCTTTTCGATGATGTTCACGTCGCATAATGACATCACTTCATAACGTTCCCATGGCAACAGGGGAAAATGGCTGCTCTTGTGTGAAGTAAACGCAACATTTTTCTACTTTCTGCTGAGATATATTTTGGGACTTTTTTGTTTAACGAAAATCCAGGGATTATGAAATCATGCAAGCCCCAAATATTTAGCGCGGAAATCTGCAATTTATGCGGCGAAAGTGCGGCATTTTTGAAAAAATGGGTACTTTGGCTGATTATGCGTTGAATTATGCGATCGCATAATCAAGTTTTTCCAGAGGGACTGTTAAAAACAGTTTTGTATTACAGGTGTTGAAATGAATCAAATAATATCAAAATAATCGTGGACGATGCTGCATCGATAATTGGCTGGCTCATAATCCATTATTTCTGTTTATAATGTAATGTAGGTCTAACAACATTTCTGTTTATAATGTAATGTAGACCTAACAACATTTCTGTTTATAATGTAATGTAGACCTAACAACATTTCTGTTTATAATGTAATGTAGGTCTAACAACATTTCTGTTTATAATGTAATGTAGACCTAACAACATTTCTGTTTATAATGTAATGTAGACCTAACAACATTTCTGTTTATAATGTAATGTAGGTCTAACAACATTTCTGTTTATAATGTAATGTAGACCTAACAACATTTCTGTTTATAATGTAATGTAGACCTAACAACATTTCTGTTTATAATGTAATGTAGGTCTAACAACATTTCTGTTTATAATGTAATGTAGGTCTAACAACATTTCTGTTTATAATGTAATGTAGGTCTAACAACATTTCTGTTTATAATGTAATGTAGGCCTAACAACATTTCTGTTTATAATGTAATGTAGACCTAACAACATTTCTGTTTATAATGTAATGTAGGCCTAACAACATTTCTGTTTATAATGTAATGTAGACCTAACAACATTTCTGTTTATAATGTAAACAACATTTCTGTTTATAATGACCTAACAACATTTCTGTTTATAATGTAATGTAGACCTAACAACATTTCTGTTTATAATGTAATGTAGGCCTAACAACATTTCTGTTTATAATGTAATGTAGGCCTAACAACATTTCTGTTTATAATGTAATGTAGGTCTAATAACATTTCTGTTTATAATGTAATGTAGGCCTAACAACATTTCTGTTTATAATGTAATGTAGGTCTAACAACATTTCTGTTTATAATGTAACGTAGACCTAACAACATTTCTGTTTATAATGTAATGTAGACCTAACAACATTTCTGTTTATAATGTAATGTAGGTCTAACAACATTTCTGTTTATAATGTAAGGTAGGCCTAACAATATTTCTGTTTATAATGTAATGTATGCCTAACAACATTTCTGTTTATAATGTAATGTAGACCTAACAACATTTCTGTTTATAATGTAATGTAGGTCTAACAACATTTCTGTTTATAATGTAAGGTAGGCCTAACAATATTTCTGTTTATAATGTAATGTAGGCCTAACAACATTTCTGTTTATAATGTAATGTAGACCTAACAACATTTCTGTTTATAATGTAATGTAGGTCTAACAACATTTCTGTTGATAATGTAATGTAGGTCTAACAACATTTCTGTTTATAATGTAAGGTAGGCCTAACAACATTTCTGTTTATAATGTAATGTAGGCCTAACAACATTTCTGTTTATAATGTAATATAGGTCTAACAACATTTCTGTTTATAATGTAAGGTAGGCCTAACAATATTTCTGTTTATAATGTAATGTAGGTCTAACAACATTTCTGTTTATAATGTAATATAGGTCTAACAACATTTCTGTTTATAATGTAAGGTAGGCCTAACAACATTTCTGTTTATAATGTAATGTAGGCCTAACAACATTTCTGTTTATAATGTAATGTAGGCCTAACAACATTTCTTCAATAGAAACATGATTCAATATCCTACATGGCTTTAATAGAAACATGATTCAATATCCTACATGGCTTTAATAGAAACATGATTCAATATCCTACATGGCTTTAATAGAAACATGATTAAATATCCTACATGGCTTTAATAGAAAAATGACTAAATATCCTACATGGCTTTAATAGAAACATGGTTAAATATCCTACATGGCTTTAATAGAAACATGATTATATATCCTACATGGCTTTAATAGAAACATGATTAAATATCCTACATGGCTTTAATAGAAACATGATTAAATATCCTACATGGCTTTAATAGAAACATGATTAAATATCCTACATGGCTTTAATAGAAAAATGATTAAATATCCTACATGGCTTTAATAGAAACATGAATTAAATATCCTACATGGCTTTAATAGAAACATGAATTAAATATCCTACATGGCTTTAATAGAAACATGATTAAATATCCTACATGGCTTTAATAGAAACATGATTAAATATCCTACATGGCTTTGATAGAAACATGATTAAATATCCTACATGGCTTTAATAGAAACATGATTAAATATCCTACAAGGCTTTAATAGAAACATGATTAAGTATCCTACATGGCTTTAATAGAAACATGATTAAATATCCTACATGGCTTTAATAGAAACATGGATTTATCCTACATGGCTTTAATAGAAACATGATGATCATAATGGAATCCTAGGAGATCCTACATGATGATTAAATATCCTACCTTTAATACTTTGATTAAATATCCTTTTGTGATTAAATATCCTACAATTTTAAATATCCTACATGGAATAGAAACATGATTTATCCTACAAGGTTTGTTTTAAATATCCTACATGGCTTTAATAGAAACATGATTAAATATCCTACAAGGCTTTGATAGAAACATGATTAAATATCCTGTTTGGTGTGATTTATCCTACATGGGAAACATGATTTATCCTACAAGGCTTTAATAGAAACATGATTTATCCTACATGGTGAAACATGATTAAATATCCTACATGGCTTTAATAGAAACATGGATTTGACGTGTGTTTAATGGAATGTGTTTTACTTTGTATATATTTGTGAGTGTTTTTTTGGTGTGTTTTGGTTGTGTTGGTGTGTTGTGTGTGTTTGGTGTGTTTTGGGTGTTTTGGTGTGTTTTGGTGTGTTTTGGGTGTTTTGGTGTGTTTTGGTGTGTTTTGGTGTGTTTTGGCGTGTTTTGGGTGTTTTGGTGTGTTTTGGGTGTTTTGGTGTGTTTTGTTGTGTTTTGTTTTGGTGTGTTTTGGTGTGTTTTGGCGTGTTTTGGGTGTTTTGGTGTGTTTTGGTGTGTTTTGGGTGTTTTGGGGTGTTTTGGTGTGTTTTGGGTGTTTTGGTGTGTTTTGGGAGTTTTGGTGTGTTTTGGGTGTTTTGGGTGTTTTGGGTGTTTTGGTGTGTTTTGGGTGTTTTGGGTGTTTTGGTTTTTTTTGGTGAGCGTCCTACCGTCCCCGGTGGCGGCGGCCGGCGCGCGGCGCCTTGGTGGACGAGCCTTTGGATTTGGGCGTGTTGAGGTCTCCGGCGGCGGCGGCGGGGGGCGTGGCCTCTTTGGCGGGGGCGGGGCCAGGCTCCTGGATCACCATGATGTCGTCTTTACTGTGCTGACCCAGGTGCAGCTTCGCAAAGTCAAAACCCTTCACACTGGGAGCCTGAAGCTGGAATACACAGTAGTACTCAGATACTAGTACACACTGGGAGCCTGCAGCTGGAATACACAGTAGTACTCAGATACTAGTACACACTGGGAGCCTGCAGCTGGAATACACAGTAGTACTCAGATACTAGTACACACTGGGAGCCTGCAGCTGGAATACACAGTAGTGCTCAGATACTAGTACACACTGGGAGCCTGCAGCTGCAAGTACACAGTAGTACTCAGATACTAGTACACACTGGGAGCCTGCAGCTGGAATACACAGTAGTACTCAGATACTAATACACACTGGACACAAGTACTCAGATACTTTACTACTAATACACACTGGAGAAATACTCAGTTACAGTAAATGTATAATAATAATATAATTATAATAATATTAATAATAATAATGATAATAATTTAATAATAATTATATATAATAATAATAATATTAATAATAATAGTAATAATAAAAAAATAATAATAATAATAGTAATAATAATAATAATAATAATAATAATAGTAATAGTAATAGTAATAATAATAATAATTGTAATAATAATA
>NC_041353.1:366512-391512 GCF_004354835.1 Perca flavescens
GCTGTAAACACATCTGACAGGTGACAGACAACACAGCATTAGCCACATCTCAGCTTACTACAGAAAAAAATTCAGAAGCTAAAAGACTCAAAAATGGATTTTATATGAATTCTTTTCTACAAATATGTCTGTGTTTTTTTTATTTCTATTTGAAAAGTGCAAATAAAAAGCCAAAAAACTACAAAATACAACACTTCTCAAATACACAAACAAACCCACATCAGTCACCTTTCCAATGATATCAGGCACACCGCTGAGTGTCAAAGTATATGGGAGCTGTACCACTTTTAATTTGGGTATGACGTTTAGACCAAAAACATGAATTTCAAGCATTTCTTCAGACACTTTTTCTACAACAGTCGAGAACCATTTTGCAATTATGTAAGAACATTATGTAATCTGAAACTGCTGCCCTGGTTAAAAAGAACAATACAACTGATCTCAGCAGGTATTGTGTCTGGAATGGAGTGGAATGGAAATTTCTAAGTGACCCCAAACTTTTGACCGGTAGTGTATATAATAATAATAATAATAATAATAATAATAATAGGATTTATATCTCAATATCTATATATATATATATATATATATATATATATATATATATATATACTGTATATATATATAGATAGAGAGAGAGGGGGAGACAGCTACACTCCTACTGGTAGAGTTCATTTATAATTTAATAATAATAATAATAATAATAATAATAATAATAATAATAATAATAATAATAATAATAATAATAGGGCTTATATCTCAAAAATATATAGAGAGAGAACAGAGATAAAGAGAGGGACAGCTACACTCCTACTGGTAGAGTACATATATAATATAATATATATTATAATAATAATAATAATAATAATAATAATAATAATAATAATAATAATAATAGGATTTATATCTCAAAAAAAAAAAAAAAATATATATATATATAGAGAGAGGGGAGACAGCTACACTCCTACTGGTAGAGTTCATTTATAATATATATATAATAATAATAATAATAATAATAATAATAATAATAATAATAATAATAATAGGGCTTATATCTCAAAATATATAGAGAGAGAACAGAGATAAAGAGAGGGACAGCTACACTCCTACTGGTAGAGTACATATATAATATATAATAATAATAATAATAATAATAGGGCTTATATCTCAAAATATATAGAGAGAGAACAGAGATAAAGAGAGGGACAGCTACACTCCTACTGGTAGAGTACATATATAATATAATATATAATAATAATAATAATAATAATAGGGCTTATATCTCAAAAAATATATAGAGAGAGAACAGAGATAGAGAGAGGGACAGCTACACTCCTACTGGTAGAGTTCATATATAATATAATATAATATATATAATATATATATATATATATATATATATATATATATATATATATATATAATAATAATAATAATAATAATAATAATAATAATAGGGATTTATATCTCAAAATATATATATATATATATATATATAGAGAGAGAGAGAGAGAGAGAGAGAGAGAGAGGAGACAGCTACACTACTACTGGTAGAGTTCATATATAATATAATATATATATATATATAATAATAATAGGGCTTATATCTCAAAAATATATATATATATATAGAGAGAGAGAGGAGACAGCTACACTCCTACTGCTAGAGTTCATATATAATATATATTATAATAATAATAATAATAATAATAATAATAATAATAATAATAGGGCTTATATCTCAAAATATACTATGGGTCTGTGTGTGTCTGTGTCTGTGTGTGTGTGTGTGTGTGAGTGTGTGTGTCTGTGTGTGTGTGTGTGTGTGTGTGTGTGAGTGTGTATGTGTCTCTGTGTGTGTGTGTGTGTGTGTGTGTGTGTGTGTGTGTGTGTGTGTGTGTGTGTGTGTGTGTGTGTGTGTGTGTGTGTGTGTGTGTGTGTGTGTGTGTGTGTGTGTGTGTGTGTGTGTGTGTGTGTGTGTGTGTGTGTGTGTGTGTGTGTGTGTGTGTGTGTGTGTGTGTGTGTGTGTGTGTGTGTGTGTGTGTGTGTGTGTGTGTGTGTACCTGTAGTTCCACCGAGCGGTTGAATTCTCTCTTCAGAAGTTCTCTGACCGTGGTGAAACCGGCCGGAGAGCTTTTGGAACTGACTGCAGGAGACAGACAGACAGACAGACAGACAGACAGACAGACAGACAGACACAGTCAGCTGACTCTACTGAACCTTCTTCACGTATACACACTCGAACTGCTCTAAGTTTTACATAACAAGAATGACGTTTTATCTCAAAATATTCAGATTTTTTTTTCTCAAAATGTTATGTAAACCTATTCTGATGTAACCTCAAAATATAATTATGAACCTGAAAATGAGAATAATATGAGCACTTTAACTCAAATATTGCGACTCTTATTGAGAGAAGAAACCGATAGCAACTTCTTTTCTAAGATCCCTCGCCATAACCTCCTTCCTGTCACATGACCTCCTTCCTGTCACATGACCCACTCACCCACTCGGACCAGGTACATCTCCGGCTTGCTGGCGTTGCACAGGTACAGCCTGGGGGGCGGAGCCTGGGCTGGCGCTCTAGTCAGGCTGATGGGGGGGTCTGGGTGGTGGGGGGCGGGCGCTCCGTCTGTCGGGGCGGGTGGGCAGGCCCAGCGGGGAGGGGGGGGCACCCAGCCGGTGGTGTTGGACGGCACGGGCGAGCCGGAGGTCTGCCCGGGGCAGCCTCTCTGATGGGGGGGGTAACGCTGGGGGAGGGTGAGGGAGGGTGGGACCCTCCGGGGACCTGGGGGTTAGGGTTGTAGTGGGAGTGATGCGGGGTCTGGAGTCAGTCTGGAGGACCCTCTCTCTCTCACTGTCTCTCTCCCTCTCACTCTCTCTTTCCCTCTCACTTTCTCTTTCCCTCTCACTTTCTCTTTCCCTCTCACTCTCTCTTTCTCTCTCACTGTCTCTTTCCCTCTCTTTGTCCCTCTCACTCTCTCTTTCTCTCTCACTCTCTCTTTCCCTCTCTTTCTCCCTCTTACTTTCTCTCTCTCTCTCCTTCTCATTGTCTCTCTCCCTCTCACTCTCTCTTTCCCTCTCACTCTCTCTTTCCCTCTCACTCTCTCTTTCCCTCTCTTTCTCCCTCTCACTTTCTCTCTCTCTCTCCTTCTCAATGTCTCTCTCCCTCTCACTCGCTCTTTCCCTCTCTTTCTCCCTCTCACTGTCTCTCTCCTTGTCATTGTCTCTCTCTCTCTCCCTTTCCCTCTCTCTCGCTCTCTCCCTCTCCCTCTCTCTCTCCCTCTCCTTTTCTCTCTCCCTCTCCCTCTCCTTCTCTCTCTGCAGCAGGTTGGTGTAGTACTCCATGCTGTTCATGTCTGGCAGCAGCAGCTCCGTGGGCTGCAGGGGGGTCAGGTCCTCCAGATCGTAGTCCTCGTCCCAGGTGGGGAAGAGGTCTGGGTGGGCGGGGCGAGTGTGCAGCGGGGGGGGGGGGGGTAATGGAGGGGAGGAAGGGGGAGGGTGGGCCGGGAGGGAAGGCCGTATCGTAGGAGACCCAGTCTCCGTCTCCGTCGTCGTCGTCGTACGGGTTGCTAGGCAGCGGCGTGGCGAGCACCAGCTCCTCGAAGGACAGCGTCTCCAGGTAGTCCCCAGAGCCCCAGGCCTCCTCCAGGGAGGGGGGCGGAGGGGTGAGGGTGGGCTGGGCGTGGGGGGGCAGGGGAGGGGCAGGCTGGGGGACAGCAGGTCTGGAGGTCTCAGCAGGAGGTGGATCCCCTGAGCGCCGGGGTCCTCCGAGGCCTCCGCAGAGCTGCTGCAGTTGTTACCGCGGTAACCGGGGTCTGGGGTGCTGGGTGGGGGAGGGAGGGGATGGGGAGACTCCCCCGTCCTGTTGAAGTCCACACCTGTGGGACAAAGAGGGGACTTTGTTAAAACTGAGAACAGAGTCTTTGTGCTAAACTAAGTTAATCGGCTCGTGGGAGATGAGTAGGCTGATGAGTTTAGTAGACCGGAAGAAGGTCTCTGAGTGGGGATACTTCCGGTTAGCTTTTTACAATGGCGGAGCCCGATAGATACAGCTGGACAAAGTCTCTCCGCAACCTGGCTGAAGTCACCTACGACCAACCTGGCTGAGTCTGGTGGAGATATGCTGGCTCTATAGACGCTAAAAGTCCTGATTATTTACATGGAGTCTGGTGGAAATATGCTGGCTCTATACACGCTAAAAGTCCTAATTATTTACATGGAGTCTGGTGGAGATATGCTGGCTCTATACACGCTAAAAGTCCTGATTATTTACATGGAGTCTGGTGGAGATATGCTGGCTCTATACACGCTAAAAGTCCTGATTATTTACATGGAGTCTGGTGGAAATATGCTGGCTCTATTCACGCTAAAAGTCCTGATTATTTACATGGAGTCTGGTGGAGATATGCTGGCTCTATACACACTAAAAGTCCTGATTATTTACATGGAGTCTGGTTTGGGTGAAAATAAGGTCAGAGATGAAAAAAACTAAATAGGTCTGGCTTAAGAAACAGTTTAAATCTGAAAAGACGTGATTAAATGAGGGAAATCTTTCCTTATTTTACCCTTTTGAAATTTCCGTTCTGTGATGTAATGTCTGTTCGTGTTGTGGCCTGTGTGTTGTTATCAACAGGTGATGCTGAGGAGGTGAAACACAGGCTGGCCTCTGGAGGACTTATTTTATTTCTTTTTTCCAACTTCCAAGTGGCCCATAGTCTACAATAGTCATGAATAAATTATGTTAAAACATAAATAATAGTATAAATTCTTGACCAATGGCAAAAGAGCTGTGTGTGTGTGCATGGGCACATTTGAATAATGTCGGGCTGTAAACGGGTTCAGGCTTTTAAAAAGCTGTCAATCAAAATGTACTTGTCGGGCTCGGGCCTTGTCGGACCGAACTCTGAAGGCCAGATTACAGCTGTAGTTCTTACCCTAATTCTAAGCCGAGGAAGTGTGTCTGTCAGTCGGGTGCAGAGCTCGGCGTGAGCACAGGCTTCTATGACTCAACATAGCCAGCAGACAGACAGACAGTTAGTCTAGCTAGCTGTTAGACAGACAGACAGACAGATAGTCTAGCTAGCTGTCTGGATTTACCCTGCAGAGATCTGAGGAGCAGTTAACCATAGTCCTCACAGATCAGCCGGAGGTTAGAACCCCGACACAGAGACAGAGGGAGGGGACAGACATCAGGACTGAATGAGTGAAATCTGGCGGATTTTCGTGCAGCAACGGAGCAATGCCAGAAAGTGGAACGTCAAGGACGTAGACTCAAACCCTGTTTACACGTACATGGTTATTTTGAAAAACGGAGACATTTCCCTTCGTTTACACGCAAACGGAGAATTCTCCTCTAAAAACAAGAATCAGAAATTTAGAAAATTATGAAACTGCGTCTGAGCTCCAATTATTCAATACTGCCATGGTATTCATCAGTTGCACCTCTGACCCCAAAGTCTATCAGTTTCTGTGGTTTTTGGTCCATATGCAGTTAATGACCTGGATATTCCACAAAGGAAGAGGCAGAAAAAAATTAAAAATTGGATATTTCAACCCATTTTTCTGTTTTTCCAAATGTCCGTTTGTGCTCAGAGAATAGAGCTGATAAGAGTTACACGGACCCTTTCCACATCTAATATCCCACTAAAGAGAGATGTGATTCTGGTTCTTGGTGTGGTCCCTCCACGCCCTGCTGTCTCCTGGCAGCTGTTGCATGTTGTAAGCTTGTTATCTTCTGACCCCACGCTGAAGAATGTCCCAACAGCTGACATGTTGCCGGTTACCTCACCAGGTTCCTTCACACCGCCAGCTGGTAATCACCACGCAGGGCGGAGAAGTTGAGAGAAAGAGTCCGTGCCGTGTGTCCTTGTGAACTGTAACTCTATAACTTCTGTTACCAGGTAATCGTAGCGTTGACCGGCATGAAGACGCCATATGAGGCTGACCTGCAGCTCGCCGGTCATGGCCGAGCACGTGGAAACCGGCCTATCGCTGCAGCTCTAGTCTGGCGTGCTCTTGGCGGCATATATACACGGAGACGTTTTCTGAAATCTGACAGCTGAGACGAGTCTCTCCAGTATCTGTACTAGGGCTGTCAATCTTCCTCTATAATACTATTCAAATTCCATTCCTTATTTTATTTAATCTTTCAATAATATTCAAAGATTAAATGCTCTAATTCATCCTATTATTAACATTACTCAGGATCGCCAACGCCACTATCAGCATGTGGTTGTTGTTACACCTTCTGTCCACTAGAGGGACCTCTAACATTACAAAACTAACTTTTGAAAATATTTTCTTATTAACAATAAACCTGCGGGACCAAATGAATGCCTTTAATTTGTCATCTTTAATGTACCTTGGCTCAAGCTGGTGAATAAAACCATTAAAGAGGTGATAGAATGATTATTTAGGGTATTCCACACTGTTCCTTAAGGTCTCCTAATGGGGTACGTAACATCGGTTGGGCTGAAAATCTCTCTCTTCTGTTTTTTTGGCCCTAATGTTACCCTGTTAAATGGGACGGACTGACACGAGAGCTTTTCTGCCTTATATTCAGAAGTGAATTTAGTGATGCAACAGCAGACGAACAATGTAGAACATTTCTGAGATCTGCGTGACCTATTCAGAAGACAAACTGGTCCCAGATCAGTGGCCTATGTAAATGTTGGGGCGTGACAAAGATAGAAGGTAGAGCCAGAGGAGGAGTTGACGTCAACTTTTAGCTTTGTTGAGATTTGCCCGTTTTCAGCAGCAGCTCTGCAGAGGAGAGAGGAGTCACTGGGACAGTATGTCCTCGTTACCTCCAAACTGTCCTTATTACACTAGGACAGGAACAACTGGGTTTGACATTCTATCACCCCTTTAAATGCAGACCCCTGCGTGATGTTGATTTATTGATTTATTTCAGGTTTATTTAACAGGGAGAATGCACACTAATAATACAGATAGAAATGCACACTAATAATACAGATAGAAATGCACACTAATAATACAGATAGAAATGCACACTAATAATATAGATAGAAATGCACACTAATAATATAGATAGAAATGCACACTAATAATACAGATAGAAATGCACACTAATAATATAGACAGAAATGCACACTAATAATATAGATAGAAATGCACACTAATAATACAGATAGAAATGTACACTAATAATACAGATAGAAATGCACACTAATAATATAGATAGAAATGCACACTAATAATACAGATAGAAATGTACACTAATAATACAGATAGAAATGCACACTAATAATATAGATAGAAATGCACACTAATAATATAGATAGAAATGCACACTAATAATATAGATAGAAATGTACACTACTAATATAGATAGAAATGCACACTAATAATATAGATAGAAATGCACACTAATAATATAGATAGAAATGTACACTAATAATATAGATAGAAATGCACACTAATAATATAGATAGAAATGCACACTAATAATATAGATAGAAATGTACACTAATAATATAGATAGAAATGTACACTAATACTATAGATAGAAATGTACACTAATAATATAGATAGAAATGTACACTAATAATATAGATAGAAATGCACACTAATAATATAGATAGAAATGCACACTAATAATATAGATAGAAATGCACACTAATAATATAGATAGAAATGTACACTACTAATATAGATAGAAATGTACACTAATACTATAGATAGAAATGCACACTAATAATATAGATAGAAATGTACACTAATAATATAGATAGAAATGTACACTAATACTATAGATAGAAATGTACACTAATAATATAGATAGAAATGCACACTAATAATATAGATAGAAATGTACACTACTAATATAGATAGAAATGTACACTACTAATATAGATAGAAATGTACACTAATACTATAGATAGAAATGCACACTAATAATATAGATAGAAATGCACACTAATAATATAGATAGAAATGCACACTAATAATATAGATAGAAATGCACACTAATAATACAGATAGAAATGCACACTAATAATATAGATAGAAATGTACACTAATACTATAGATAGAAATGCACACTAATACTATAGATAGAAATGCACACTAATACTATAGATAGAAATGCACACTAATAATACAGATAGAAATGCACACTAATAATATAGATAGAAATGCACACTAATACTATAGATAGAAATGCACACTAATACTATAGATAGAAATGCACACTAATAATATAGATAGAAATGCACACTAATAATATAGATAGAAATGCACACTAATAATACAGATAGAAATGCACACTAATAATATAGATAGAAATGCACACTAATACTATAGATAGAAATGCACACTAATACTATAGATAGAAATGCACAGTGTGCCAGAATTACCCAAAAGGCTATTTTACATCTGCTGTCCCTGGACATATCGTACAATGTCACACCTAAAAAGATACAAGGATTATAATAGTACTTAGAACACGTGTCAAACTCAAGGCCCGCGGGCCAAATTTGGCCCCTCAAAGATTTTGTTACGGCCCGCATATCAATGTAGGTTCATAAGACATTTTGGCCCCACTAGTTTTTTATTACTTTATCTGAAGTTTTTGTCACTTTTGCCAACTCTTTTGGCGTTTTTTTTTCAGCATTTTTGCCACTTTTTCAGACGTTTTTGTCTTTTTTTCAGGGTTTCTGCAGGTTTCACCAAGTCAGATTTAAGACTTTTTCAAGACCATGATGAATGAAATTGATCACAACATTAACTAAGCCCTAAATTCAGTTTTAATCAAGCTTAGTATTGCTAAACTTGTACTTCCCCAAAACTGTGGTACAATCCGAACGAGACTCGCAACAAGAACACGAAAGCTGATTGGCTCAAATATAAGCTGCACGTTGGTCTCGTTTGTAGTTGAAATACAGCAAAATTATATTTGGACTAGCGAAAGAAAAAACTCCACAGAATAATAAAAAAAAATTAAAAAAGAGCATTAGAGGTAGTGTTACATGGACATAGGAAAATGAAGACCTATTTAAGATTATTTAAGACCATGTCTACTTCCTGCCTACCGGGGCATCCGGGGGGTTACCATGGGACCATTAAACGTGTTCTTAAATTGACGCTTTGCTCAACACACAGACAGACAGGGACCAGGGCAGACAGACAGGGACCAGGGCAGACAGACAGGGACCAGGGCAGACAGACAGGGACCAGGGCAGACAGGGACCAGGGCAGACAGACAGGGACCAGGGCAGACAGACAGGGACCAGGGCAGACAGGGACCAGGGCAGACAGACAGAGACCAGGGCAGACAGACAGGGACCAGGGCAGACAGGGACCAGGGCAGACAGACAGAGACCAGGGCAGACAGACAGGGACCAGGGCAGACAGACAGAGACCAGGGCAGACAGACAGGGACCAGGGCAGACAGACAGGGACCAGGGCAGACAGACAGGGACCAGGGCAGACAGACAGGGACCAGGGCAGACAGACAGGGACCAGGGCAGACAGGGACCAGGGCAGACAGACAGAGACCAGGGCAGACAGACAGACCAGGGCAGACAGACAGAGACCAGGGCAGACAGACAGGGACCAGGGCAGACAGGGACCAGGGCAGACAGACAGAGACCAGGGCAGACAGACAGGGACCAGGGCAGACAGACAGAGACCAGGGCAGACAGACAGGGACCAGGGCAGACAGACAGAGACCAGGGCAGACAGACAGGGACCAGGGCAGACAGACAGGGACCAGGGCAGACAGACAGGGACCAGGGCAGACAGACAGAGACCAGGGCAGACAGACAGAGACCAGGGCAGACAGACAGGGACCAGGGCAGACAGACAGAGACCAGGGCAGACAGACAGGGACCAGGGCAGACAGACAGGGACCAGGGCAGACAGACAGGGACCAGGGCAGACAGACAGAGACCAGGGCAGACAGACAGGGACCAGGGCAGACAGGGACCAGGGCAGACAGACAGAGACCAGGGCAGACAGACAGGGACCAGGGCAGACAGACAGGGACCAGGGCAGACAGACAGGGACCAGGGCAGACAGACAGAGACCAGGGCAGACAGACAGGGACCAGGGCAGACAGACAGAGACCAGGGCAGACAGACAGAGACCAGGGCAGACAGACAGGGACCAGGGCAGACAGACAGGGACCAGGGCAGACAGACAGGGACCAGGGCAGACAGACAAGGACCAGGGCAGACAGGGACCAGGGCAGACAGACAGAGACCAGGGCAGACAGACAGAGACCAGGGCAGACAGACAGGGACCAGGGCAGACAGACAGGGACCAGGGCAGACAGACAGAGACCAGGGCAGACAGACAGGGACCAGGGCAGACAGACAGGGACCAGGGCAGACAGACAGAGACCAGGGCAGACAGACAGGGACCAGGGCAGACAGACAGAGACCAGGGCAGACAGACAGGGACCAGGGCAGACAGACAGAGACCAGGGGACAGACAGGGACCAGGGCAGACAGACAGGGACCAGGGCAGACAGACAGAGACCAGGGCAGACAGGGACCAGGGCAGACAGACAGAGACCAGGGCAGACAGACAGAGACCAGGGCAGACAGACAGGGACCAGGGCAGACAGACAGGGACCAGGGCAGACAGACAGAGACCAGGGCAGACAGACAGGGACCAGGGCAGACAGACAGGGACCAGGGCAGACAGACAGAGACCAGGGCAGACAGAGGGACCAGGGCAGACAGACAGGGACCAGGGCAGACAGGGACCAGGGCAGACAGACAGGGACCAGGGCAGACAGACAGGGACCAGGGCAGACAGACAGAGACCAGGGCAGACAGGGACCAGGGCAGACAGACAGGGACCAGGACAGACAGGGACCAGGGCAGACAGGGACCAGGGCAGACAGACAGGGACCAGGGCAGACAGGGACCAGGGCAGACAGACAGAGACCAGGGCAGACAGACAGGGACCAGGGCAGACAGACAGGGACCAGGGCAGACAGACAGAGACCAGGGCAGACAGACAGAGACCAGGGCAGACAGACAGGGACCAGGGCAGACAGACAGGGACCAGGGCAGACAGACAGAGACCAGGGCAGACAGACAGGGACCAGGGCAGACAGACAGAGACCAGGGCAGACAGACAGGGACCAGGGCAGACAGACAGGGACCAGGGCAGACAGACAGAGACCAGGGCAGACAGGGACCAGGGCAGACAGACAGGGACCAGGGCAGACAGGGACCAGGGCAGACAGGGACCAGGGCAGACAGACAGAGACCAGGGCAGACAGACAGGGACCAGGGCAGACAGACAGGGACCAGGGCAGACAGACAGAGACCAGGGCAGACAGACAGAGACCAGGGCAGACAGACAGGGACCAGGGCAGACAGACAGGGACCAGGGCAGACAGACAGAGACCAGGGCAGACAGACAGAGACCAGGGCAGACAGACAGGGACCAGGGCAGACAGACAGGGACCAGGGCAGACAGACAGGGACCAGGGCAGACAGACAGAGACCAGGGCAGACAGACAGGGACCAGGGCAGACAGACAGGGACCAGGGCAGACAGGGACCAGGGCAGACAGACAGAGACCAGGGCAGACAGACAGAGACCAGGGCAGACAGACAGAGACCAGGGCAGACAGACAGGGACCAGGGCAGACAGACAGAGACCAGGGCAGACAGACAGGGACCAGGGCAGACAGACAGAGACCAGGGCAGACAGACAGGGACCAGGGCAGACAGACAGGGACCAGGGCAGACAGACAGGGACCAGGGCAGACAGACAGAGACCAGGGCAGACAGCGGAGCAGCATTACACACAATGCCAAGTGTTTCCTACTAAAGATTCCCCACCGTGGGAGACATTTGTTTCTCTCACTAGGACTCTAGAGTCGGTGGGACTCGCCGCTGTCACCAGGGCCTATACACACACACACACACACACACAGGTATAACCATCAGGCCACTGACAACCATAAAACAAGACTAGAGCAGCCACCGTTGGAGGCGGAGCACCTGTGCAAAGCTGGCACACATGTTTCAGTGTCTTTATTATTTATCTTATTACATTGAAAAGGTATTAAGAGATATTTTGTTAAAGCTGGGATTTCTAACACAGAAGAGGTCATATTTAGAACATTATTTCATATTATTTATTTATTTTAAAAGAGAGCTATTATTTTGTTACATGTTACAGATTTTATTTTATTACAGAAGTTATTTTTGTCAATCCATAATAAAGCATGTTCATTAACCCTGAGAATCACCACTGTTGTCTTTATTTGGAAATCAAAATATGGTCACTCTAGACTATATGAGACATGCAATAATACAGCCAAAGATATTTGACTTTATTGATGAATAAAAGCACATCAATGAACTCCATGTCTGGCCCTTGATGTGATTCTGCCAGTGTGGCCCTCTGGGAAACTGAGTTTGACCCCTGTCTTACCTGCAGCAGGCGAGTTTGATGTCACCATGGAAACCAGCGTGGCGGCCACCAGCAGGGTCGCGGCAGCGGAGCTTTGGGCTCCATCCTGGTCCTGGTCCTGGTCCTGGTTCTGGTCCTGGAGCCTCTGCCCGGCAGGATCACAGCATCCATCGTCCTCAGAGGGCCGGGGGTTTGATCCCGGAGCAGAGAGCCGAGCGCCCGACAGGAGGACCTGAACCACAGAGGACCCACACCAAGAGGGGGGGGGACAGGTCTGTTAGTTTACTGTTAATGACATTTATTTGAATTAGGATATTCTGCTATAATCTCTGTGTTTTTACAGAAGCATTGCGGAGTGTTTTATATATACTTACACACATTATTATGATGATATATTATATATGTTGATGTGTCCTGTATTAATAGTTAATGTGCTCGGCCTTGTACAGCTTTGTTCCGGCCCTGCTGCTTCCATCAGTCCAGGCCGCTCATACCTTCTCTGGCCTGGCACGGCACGGCACGGCACGGCCGCCTCCCACACTGACTGACCCCATTATCGGACAGACCCCCGGCCTGTCTCCCCTCTCTGCTCCGTGGAGACACCGGCCAGTCCGGCTGCTTTCATCCCGCTCTGCAGCCACCAGGGACGGGTTAGAGCAGCGGAACATCCGGGTCCTAATTACCGGGTCCGGCGCCGGTGTAACGAGCTAATGATCAGGATTAGGATCGGTGTGAAATCAACCGAGAGGACGCTGGCCGCAGCTGGAGCCTCCATGCCGCGGGAACCGACACCGATCCCCGGTCGGAGATGCGGATCAGACCCGCACAGCCTCACCGACACCGGGCATTTAACATAAAGAGGAGGCCGAGCTGAGCCGTGCCGAGCCGTGCCGTGCTATCATTACAGTTAGTTTTCTGATCCGAGAGGAGACCTACCTGCCATCCTGGAGATGCTGTTCCGGCGCGTCACGCCTCTCACTGCCGCGGATCCGATTCCTAGGACGGCGAAGGAATGTCCCGCCCTACTCTGCCGTCCTCTGATTGGCTCACCCTGGTGTTCTTACTCCAAGGGTTAGAGAAAGAACATCAGGGAGAGCCAATCATATCGTAATAAGATGTTTAGACGTCAAGAACATGTTACATTTTTCAATAAGAATTAAAAAAAGCCATTTCTCCGAAACATTTCTCTCTTTTTCACTGCATTCTGGGCCGTTATTATCTTCATATCTGGGTCTAAAAGCCAGAGCAGATAATCAATAACACTCAAAAAACTTAAAGACAAAAACCTTTTGAAGGCACAGAAACCCCTGTAGCATCTTTTTGTCCCTTTAGGTATTCCCTTTCCTCCTCTTCTCACCCTCAGTATGCCGAAACCTGACCAATCCAGCCAATGAAGGCAGCGAGTACGAGCCAATCAGGGGCAGAGGAGGGCGGGACATTCCTTCACCGTCCTATGCCTCTGCAGCAGGAAGGAGGAGGAGGAGGAGAAAGGGTCTCTGCAGGATTAATCACACCTTCCTCCTCTTCTCTCAGCCCGCACTCTTCTTCATCTACACACAGCTGCTCAGGGGTACCAGACTCTGAGATCTGGACCCACGGGGTAACAGAGTCCCGGGGTCTGGACCCGACTGGTACCAGTCCCACCGGCTCCGGTGATCCAAATCTACGATTCAAATGACATCTTGTTCTCTTTCTCCTCACAGAGAGAGACAGAGAGAGAGAGAGACAGAGAGAGAGAGAGAGAGAGAGAGAGAGAGAGAGAGAGAGAGAGAGAGAGAGAGAGAGACAGAGAGAGAGAGAGAGAGAGAGAGAGAGAGAGAGAGAGAGAGACAGAGAGAGAGAGAGAGAGAGAGAGAGAGAGAGAGAGAGAGAGAGAGAGAGACAGAGAGACAGAGAGAGAGAGAGAGAGAGAGAGAGAGAGAGAGAGAGAGAGAGAGAGAGAGAGAGAGACAGAGAGAGAGAGAGAGAGAGAGAGAGAGAGAGAGAGAGAGAGAGAGAGAGAGAGAGAGAGAGAGACAGAGAGAGAGAGAGAGAGAGAGAGAGAGAGAGAGAGAGAGAGAGAGAGAGAGAGAGAGAGAGAGAGAGAGAGAGAGAGAGAGAGAGAGAGACAGAGAGAGAGAGAGAGACAGAGAGAGAGAGAGAGAGAGAGAGAGACAGAGAGAGAGAGAGAGAGAGAGAGAAAGAGAGACAGAGAGAGAGAGAGAGAAAGAGACAGAGAGAGAGAGAGAGACAGAGAGAGAGAGAGAGAGAGAGAGAGAGAGAGAGAGAGAGAGAGAGAGAGAGAGAGAGAGAGAGAGAGAGAGAGAGAGAGAGAGAGAGAGAGAGAGAGAGAGAGAGAGAGAGACAGAGAGAGAGAGAGAGAGAGAGAGAGAGAGAGAGAGAGAGAGAGAGAGAGAGAGAGAGAGAGAGAGAGAGAGAGAGAGAGAGAGAGAGAGAGAGAGAGAGACAGAGAGAGAGAGAGAGAGAGAGAGAGAGAGAGAGAGAGAGAGAGAGACAGAGAGAGAGAGAGAGAGAGAGAGAGAGACACAGAGAGAGAGAGAGACAGAGAGAGAGAGAGAGAGAGAGAGACAGAGAGACAGAGAGAGAGAGAGAGAGAGAGAGAGAGAGAGAGAGAGAGAGAGAGAGAGAGAGAGAGAGAGAGAGACAGAGAGAGAGAGAGAGAGAGAGAGAGAGAGAGAGAGAGAGAGAGAGACAGAGAGACAGAGAGACAGAGAGAGAGAGAGACACAGAGAGAGAGAGAGAGAGAGAGAGAGACAGAGAGAGAGAGACACAGAGAGAGAGAGAGAGACTCTGATATTAAAGTTAGCATTAAACAATATTGGTTACATTTAGCATGCTAGCATGCTAGCCTGCTCCAGGAGCCCCTAAAACTCAAAGTATAACTTCTGGTGTCTCAGAAATCAAACCAATCATTTTGTATTCATATATATTGTGAAGTTTATTGGCACGTATTGGTACGTAATAATGAACAATGTTATCATGATATATTAGACGACATAAAGTCCCAAAACTGTTTAACACAAAGCAAAGAAAAACTAGCCTAGAAATCTAGACCACCCTAGATTGGTTGATTGGTTGGAGCGCTATCCTATTGGTTTAGAGGGAATATGTAAGCTAACCGTTGATCCCGCCCCTCGGATTGAGCCCTGACCAATGGGGAGTTCCCAGACCCAACATCTGGATGTGGGTCTGGCTGGTTAGGCTAATGAAAAGCTGTAAAAGGTCTCGATGAGGAGTTAAATACACAACAAATATTTCTGTTTTATAACAAAAGAACAAAACGCTCAAAGTATTAATAACATGTTGGACCCGTCCAATAACAAACTCTTCATTAACATGAAATACATGAAAACAGCAGTTAGCATGCTATTAGCTAGCATTACAATGCTACATTTAGGGTTAAAAAGGAACATGTGGAGATGGAGCTTAAAGCTAGTATGGTGTAGCATTACACACAACGCTAACGTAACCCAGTAACAGACTGGTCCTACTCACACACACACACACACACACACACACACACACACACACACACACACACACACACACACACACACACACACACACACACACACACACACACACACACACACACACACACACACACACACACACACACACACACACACACACACACTTACACACACACACACAGACACACTCTTACTCAAACACAGACACACACACACGTTTTGTTTTAGAATAGAAATCTTAGACAGTTCAGTTAAAAACCCAAGTGTGTTAACCCGAGATCAGATCCAGACGAGAATCCTTCAGGTCCTGGTCCCTCTAATGATTGGTTCCCTCAGGTCCTGGTCCCTCTAATGATTGGTCCCCTCAGGTCCTGGTCCCTCTAATGATTGGTCCCCTTAGCCACGGAGACGAAGCGGGGGCGCCGACGGACTCTCCTCTTGGTCCTGTGTTTGGGGTTCCTCTGGTACATGTCTGCAACAGAGACCACCAGACCAGACAGATAAGCAGTGAACAACCAAGACCACCAGACCAGACAGATACGCAGTACGCTTCTCTGCATTGGCTTCCTGTAAAATACAGGTTTGATTTTAAAATCCTTCTCTTGACCTACAAAGCTCTAAATGGTCTAGCACCATCATATCTAGAAGAGCTCCTAATACCCTATTGTCCCACTAGAGCACTGCGCTCCCAGAATGCAGAGTTACTGGTGGTACCTAGAGTCTCTAAAAGTAGAATGGGAGCCAGAGCCTTCAGCTACCAGGCTCCTCTTCTATGGAACCAGCTCCTGATCTGGGTTCGGGGGGCAGACACTGTAATCGCTTTCAAGAATGAACTTAAAACTCTTCTATTTGATAAAGCTTATAGTTAGGGAGTGAGGAGTTGCAGTGTTCACCTAACTGGCCCACCTGCTTCTCTTCATAATTGTTAGATTAATAATACATAACAAAGTAGAGGGAGGCAGGCCAGCCAAGCCCGATCCGGTGGGGGAGAGTTCTAAGGCCGAGCAGGCTACCTCTCCTTAAACTGCCTGTCTCTCTTAGTTACACTGTTATAGTTACGCTGTTATAGTTCTAGACTGCCGGGGGACTTCCTTCCTTTGACACACTGAGCTGCTCTCTCCTCTCCCTTTCTATTACTATTACTATTTGTGTGTATCCCGTCCCAGAAATGCTTGTTACTAATCCTAGCTTCTGGGGAGTTTACTCCCGGAGTCCTTATGTTTTTTCCCCAGCGTATTTCCTTGGAGAACGTTGGCACCAAGATCCTGGTTCCAGCTGTCGCCGTGGTCCTGCTGCACTCCCCTGCCGAGCTCAGCGGTGCCCTGCAATGTCATGCTGCTTCCTGCTGAACCCTGCAGCTTCCTGCTGAACCCTGCAGCTTCCTGCTGAACCCTGCTGCTTCCTGCTGAACCCTGCAGCTTCCTGCTGCTTCCTGCTGAACCCTGCTGCTTCCTGCTGAACCCTGCTGCTTCCTGCTGAACCCTGCAGCTTCCTGCTGAACCCTGCAGCTTCCTGCTGCTTCCTGCTGAACCCTGCTGCTTCCTGCTGAACCCTGCAGCTTCCTGCTGCTTCCTGCTGAACCCTGCTGCTTCCTGCTGAACCCTGCAGCTTCCTGCTGAACCCTGCTGCTTCCTGCTGAACCCTGCTGCTTCCTGCTGCTTCCTGCTGAACCCTGCTGCTTCCTGCTGAACCCTGCAGCTTCCTGCTGCTTCCTGCTGAACCCTGCTGCTTCCTGCTGCTTCCTGCTGCTTCCTGCTGAACCCTGCTGCTTCCTGCTGAACCCTGCAGCTTCCTGCTGAAACCTGCAGCTTCCTGCTGCTTCCTGCTGAACCCTGCTGCTTCCTGTTGAACCCTGCTGCTTCCTGTTGAACCCTGCTGCTTCCTGCTGAACCCTGCAGCTTCCTGCTGAACCCTGCAACTTCCTGCTGAACCCTGCAGCTTCCTGCTGAACCCTGCAGCTTCCTGCTGAACCCTGCTGCTTCCTGCTGAACCCTGCTGCTTCCTGCTGAACCCTGCAGCTTCCTGCTGCTTCCTGCTGCTTCCTGCTACATCCAGTCACTGTTCCATTATTAATGTGACTACTATTGCCACTGTTCATCACCCCCCCAACCGGCCCGTCAGACACCTCCTACCAAGAGCCTGGGTCTGTCCGAGGTTTCTTCCCAAGAGGGAGTTTTTCCTCGCCACTGCCGCACTGCTTGCTCTTGAGGGAATTACTGTAATTGTTGGTATTGTTGGGGCTTTGTAAATTATAGAGTGTGGTCTAGACCTACTCTATCTGTAAAGTGTCTCGAGATAACTCTTGTTATGATTTGATATTATAAATAAAATTGAATTGAACAACCAAGACCACCAGACCAGACAGCAGTCAACAGGACTTACTCCACTCATTCAGCACCTAAAAACATTCAGCTGGAAGATCTAACCCTTGCGCTGTCGTGCAACTTTAAGTTTTTCTGGGTCAATATTTAAAATTAAAACCATAAGACACTTTCCAAAATTTTGAAAGGTGTGGGCCGGTCGTCTGTGTTTGTTGCCCTTTGTTGGGTGGAGTTGTTAGAGTTGGACATGTCCAGTCTGGTCTGGTGGAGCTGGTAGAGTTGGACATGTCCAGTCTGATCTGGTGGAGTTGTTAGAGTTGGACATGTCCAGTCTGGTCTGGTGGAGTTGGTAGAGTCTGACATGTCCAGTCTGGTCGAGTTGGTAGAGTTGGACATGTCCAGTCTGGTCTGGTGGAGTTGGCAGAGTTGGACATGTCCAGTCTGGTCTGGTGGAGTTGGTAGAGTTGGACATGTCCAGTCTGGTCTGGTGGAGTTGGTAGAGTCTGACATGTCCAGTCTGGTCTGGTGGAGCTGGTAGAGTCTGACATGTCCAGTCTGGTCTGGTGGAGTTGGTAGAGTTGGACATGTCCAGTCTGGTCTGGTGGAGCTGGTAGAGTCTGACATGTCCAGTCTGGTCTGGTGGAGTTGGTAGAGTTGGACATGTCCAGTCTGGTCTGGTGGAGTTGGCAGAGTTGGACATGTCCAGTCTGGTCTGGTGGAGTTGGTAGAGTTGGACATGTCCAGTCTGGTCTCGTGGAGTTGGCAGAGTTGGACATGTCCAGTCTGGTCTGGTGGAGTTGGTAGAGTTTTACATGTCCAGTCTGGTCTGGTGGAGTTGGTAGAGTTGGACATGTCCAGTCTGGTCTGGTGGAGTTGGTAGAGTTGGACATGTCCAGTCTGGTCTGGTGGAGATGCTAGAGTCTGACATGTCCAGTCTGGTCTGGTGGAGTTGGTAGAGTTGGACATGTCCAGTCTGGTCTGGTGGAGTTGGTAGAGTGGACATGTCCAGTCTGGTCTGGTGGAGTTGGTAGAGTTTGACATGTCCAGTCTGGTCTGGTGGAGTTGGTAGAGTCTGACATGTCCAGTCTGGTCTGGTGGAGTTGGCAGAGTTGGACATTACCAGTCTGGTCTGGTGGAGTTGGTAGAGTCTGACATATCCAGTCTGGTCTGGTGGAGTTGGTAGAGTCTGACATGTCCAGTCTGGTCTGGTGGAGTTGGTAGAGTTGGACATGTCCAGTCTGGTCTGATGGAGTTGGCAGAGTTGGACATGTCCAGTCTGGTCTGGTGGAGTTGGTAGAGTTGGACATGTCCAGTCTGGTCTCGTGGAGTTGGCAGAGTCTGACATGTCCAGTCTGGTCTGGTGGAGTTGGTAGGGTTGAACATGTCCAGTCTGGTCTGGTGGAGTTGGTAGGGTTGGACATGTCCAGTCTGGTTTGGTGGAGTTGGTAGGGTTGGACATGTCCAGTCTGGTCTGGTGGAGTTGGTAGAGTTTTACATGTCCAGTCTGGTCTGGTGGAGTTGGTAGAGTTGGACATGTCCAGTCTGGTCTGGTGGAGTTGGTAGAGTTGGACATGTCCAGTCTGGTCTGGTGGAGATGCTAGAGTCTGACATGTCCAGTCTGGTCTGGTGGAGTTGGTAGAGTTGGACATGTCCAGTCTGGTCTGGTGGAGTTGGTAGAGTCTGACATGTCCAGTCTGGTCTGGTGGAGTTGGTAGAGTCTGACATGTCCAGTCTGGTCTGGTGGAGTTGGTCGAGTCTGACATGTCCAGTCTGGTCTGGTGGAGTTGGTAGAGTCTGACATGCCCAGTCTGGTCTGGTGGAGTTGGTAGAGTCTGACATGCCCAGTCTGGTCTGGTGGAGTTGGTAGAGTCTGACATGCCCAGTCTGGTCTGGTGGAGTTGGTAGAGTCTGACATGCCCAGTCTGGTCTGGTGGAGTTGGTAGAGTCTGACATGCCCAGTCTGGTCTGGTGGAGTTGGAGTTGGAGAATTTCGGACCAATGGAGCCTATCTTCCAAGAAATGGCAACATTCTAACAGCTTGAAATGCTGTCTCTAAAATGGGTGTTTTTTCTGGCAATTAGTGGAGTAACCATAGGGGTGGGAATCACCAGAGGCCTCACGATACGATATCATCACGATACGATATTATTGCAATTTTAAACATATTGAAATATTCTGCGATATATTGCAATTCATATCCATGTCCCCAAAAGAAAACTTTGTCAACATCTGTTTTATCTAAAAATATAAATGTCTGTGTATCGCTGCAAAATCAGATTATCAAGCAGACAGACTGACCATCACATATATAATAATAGATCCATACTTGGCGTCTGTGTATCGATATAGTATTGCCACAGAAAATATTGCGATACTACGCTGTATTGATTTCGCCCCACCCCTAAATAACCATGGTGAGTAATTCCTCAAAAGCTTGAGGAGCAAAACTGGCAAAATTCGCAAAAGCTGGAGAATCTTCTGAGGGAAGGTCTTGACACAAGTTAGGATAGAAAGCCTGTTTTACATGTGTCAATATCCAAGGTTTACACCACAGTCTCCTCCTGGCTAGTCTTGGTTGCTGTCTCTCCTGTACACGGCTAGCAGCTTTACAGGCCAGGTAGACCAGAACTACTCTGGCCACATTCAACAAGGTCTCCACTTCATCCATGTTATATTAAACCAGAACTCAAATAAGAAAAGGTAGGACTAGGGGACAAAAGTCAGTCTTGTCTGTTACTATCTGGGCAGTGTGGACTGGCAGTTGGTTTATGAACATTATAAAGACCTCCAACTGACAACTGCCAACAGCTGTTTGTTGGTATTTGTTTGAGCAGTGTGCAAGCTCCTTTAAAGGGTAATTAACGTATTTTTCAACCCTATATTACCCTACGTTACACACACACGCACACGCACACACACACACACACGCACATACAAGTCTGTATTACTATCTTTGTGGGGACATATCATTGACATAATGCATTCCCTAGGCCCTTACCCTAACCTTAACCATCACAACTAAATGTCTAACCTTAACCCTTACCCTAACCTTAACCATCACAACTAAATGCCTAACCTTAACCCTTACCCTCACCATAACCCTAACTTAATTCTAACCCCAATCCTAAAACCAAGTCTTAACCCTCAAACAGCCCTTTAAACTCGTGGGGACCAGCATTTTGGTCCCCACGAGGCTGTGCAGACCCCACAAGTATACTGTAGTCCCCGGTTTTTGGACCCCACGAATATAGTAAAACAGGTACACACACACACACACGCACACGCACACGCACACGCACACGCACACGCACACACACACGCATATACAAGTCTGTATTACTATCTTTGTGGGGACATATCATTGACATAATGCATTCCCTAGCCCCTTACCCTAACCTTAACCATCACAACTAAATGCCTAACCTTAACCCTTACCCTAACCTTAACCATCACAACTAAATGCCTAACCTTAACCCTTACCCTAACCTTAACCATCACAACTAAATGCCTAACCTTAACCCTTACCCTAACCTTAACCATCACAACTAAATGCCTAACCTTAACCCTTACCCTCACCCTAACCCTAACCTAATTCTAACCCTAATCCTAAAACCAAGTCTTAACCCTCAAACAGCCCTTTAAACTCGTGGGGTCCAGCATTTTGGTCCCCACGAGGCTGTGCATATATATCATATACTGTAGTCCCCGGTTTTTGGACCCCACGAATATAGTAAAACAGGTACACACACACACACACACACACACACACACACACACACACTTTGGGATCGCTAATCTTGACTTGAAACTTACCTTGGGAAGTGACTAGGGAGTCACTTCTCTTCAGACTAACTAAGACTAGATGGGACTTGTCAGGTGACAGGAAGTGGTACCTTTGAAGCTGACGACGTACTGTCTCCGGTCTTTGACCACGCTGACTACGCCGGTTCTGTCCGACAGAAACGCCTCCTCCAGGTTCTGCGACGTCACCGACGTGGTGCGCTGCCTTTCATCCTGAGGGAGGAAGACAGCAGTTAGCAGCTAACACGCTGCAAGATCCTTTTTATCTTTAAAGAAAAGAAAAGTCTGAACCTACCGGCTGCCCGTACTCCACCCAGTTCCCCCGCTCCGCCCGGTAGTACCACAGCCAATCAGTGGTCAGGACGTAGTGAGGCGGCTTCGTTACCGAGGAAACCGTGGACAGACGGCGAACCGCCTGCGAGTCCCGAGTCCACGACAGGAAGTCCACGGGTGGATCGCCACTGCTGGAAACGCAGCAAGAAAGAAAAGTTTAAGTAGAAATATTCACATTAAAACAAGCTGCAATCAGAGAACTGGGTTCTCAATGTTTTGGGGACTTTTTCAACAATGTGTATAATGTATTTTTTTTATGTTTTCGGCGCTTTAAGTTACCGATTACTTTCATGGTGGATTATTTTCTGCATGAATGGATTACTTGTTTGGTCTCTAAAGTGTCAGAAAATGATGAAATGCTGTCTCTATACACGCTAAAAGTCCTGATTATTTACATGGAGTCTGGTGGAGATATGCTGGCTCTATACACGCTAAAAGTCCTGATTATTTACATGGAGTCTGGTGGAGATATGCTGGCTCTATTCACGCTAAAAGTCCTGATTATTTACATGGAGTCTGGTGGAGATATGCTGGCTCTATACACGCTAAAAGTCCTGATTATTTACATGGAGTCTGGTGGAGATATGCTGGCTCTATACACGCTAAAAGTCCTGATTATTTACATGGAGTCTGGTGGAGATATGCTGGCTCTATACACGCTAAAAGTCCCGATTATTTACATGGAGTCTGGTGGGTAACGTTCAGGAACATGTATGGATCATTATAAACAATACCCAGCTGTACTGCCTCATCAACAGCAGATTATCTTCAAACCTGGACAAAGGTAAAGGTGATGCATGACTTCTGACCTCTGTGTCTTGGACGGGTCGCAGTAATCCCGCTCGATGTCCTCCATGTTCTGCAGGGCTGTCCAGGCGACGCCATCAAACACCTCCCAAAGATAGGGCAGGGGGAAGTGAATGCGCCGACACTCGTCTTCACACACACACACACACACACACACACACACACACACACACACACACACACACACACACACACACACACACAAAAAGGTTAAAAAAGGAACATGTGGAGATGGAGCTTAAAGCTAGTCTTCACACACACACACACACACTCTCTCACACACACAGACACACACACACACAGAGACACATACAGACACATACACACACACACACAGACAGACAGAGAAAAACACACACAGACAGACACACACACATACACACACACACACAGACACTCACACGCACAGAGAGACACACACAGACACACACACACACACAGACACACAGACACACACAGACACACACACACACAGATATGAAAGCAAGTCTATAAAAATCTGTTTTTAGAAGTGATTTAAAAATGAGTCAGCTGCACCAAACAAGACTGTAAATAGATCAGTTTAAATCACTACACACGCACCATAAATCCCAAATGTTCCTTTCTAGATCTTTGATGAAGTTAAACAAACAAATGAGAGATCAGAGATCAGAGATCAGAGATCAGAGATCAGGTAGGGTGTATAGCCGTCTGGATCACTCACTCTGGAACCTGCAGCTGTTTCTGATGTAGTGCAGACAGATCTCCGGCTGCTGGTCCAGCTGATCGGCAGCTTCGTACGAAGAATCAGGACATTTCTCTGTTAGAGACACACACACAGAGAGAGTTAACACACACACACACACACACACACACACACACACAGAGAGTTAACACACACACACACACACACACACACACACACACACACACACACACAGAGAGTTAACACACACAGACACACACACACACACACACACACACACACAGAGAGAGTTACACACACACACACACACACACACACACACACACAGAGAGTTAACACACACACACACACACACACACACACACACACACACACACACACACAGAGAGTTAACACACACAGACACACACACACACACACACACACACACACACAGAGAGTTAACACACACAGACACACACACACACACACACACAGAGAGTTAACACACACAGACACACACACACACACACACACACACACACAGAGAGTTAACACACACACACACACACACACACACACACACACACAGTTAACACACACACACACACACACACACACACACACACACACACACACACACAGAGAGTTAACACACACAGACACACACACACACACACACACACAGAGAGTTAACACACAGACACACACACACACACAGAGAGTTAACACACACAGACACACACACACACACACACACACAGAGAGTTAACACACACACACACACACACACACACACACACACACACAGAGAGAGTTAACACACACAGACACACAGACACACACACACACACACAGAGAGTTAACACACACACACACACACACACACACACACACACACACAGAGAGTTAACACACACAGACACACACACACACACACACACACACACAGAGTTAACACACACAGACACACACACACACACACACACACAGAGACACACACACACACACACACACACACACACACACACACACACACACACACACACACACACAGAGAGTTAACACACACAGACACACACGTAGAGAGAGTTAACACACACAGACACACACATAGAGAGAGTTAACACACACAGACACACACACAGTTAACACACACAGACACACACACACACACACATAGAGAGTTAACACACA
>NC_041353.1:401512-429012 GCF_004354835.1 Perca flavescens
CCCCACGAGGCAAGATCTTGTGTGGAGGCCCAGACCGAGGGAGGTTGGCGGTGGTGTGGTGCTTCTTCCATTTCCTGATAACTGCACCGACAGTTGATCTTTTCTCTCCAAGTTGCTTTCCGATTCTCTTGTAGCCCATCCCAGCCTTGTGCAGATCAACAATCTTGTCCCTGATGTCCGTGAGAAAGCTCTTTGGTCTTGCCCATGGTGGTGATGTTGGATGCTGGTTGTTTGGGTGTTGACAGGTGTCTTTTTATACAGGTAACGAGGTGAGGCAGGTGTATTTGATGTAGATAATTGGTTTGGATTGGGGCTGTGTCTTAAAGAAAGACTAACTGGCTTGTAGGAGCTAGAATACTTGCCGTTTGTCCAGGGGGTCAAATACTTGTTTTTCCTCATCAGATGGTTATCAATTTTAATAAATTCATATGATGTGATTTTCTGGAATTTTCTTTGGGATTCTGTCTTTCACTGTTAGAATGTACATATGATTAAAATTGTAGATTTTTGCATTCTTTGTAAGTGGGCAAACCTGCAAAATCAGCAAGGGGTCAAATACTTATTTCCCCACTGTATGTGAGAGAAACAAAGTTTAGTAGCGACTCTAGAGTCATATATGTGAGAGAAACAAAGCTTAGTAGCGACTCTAGAGTCATATATATGTGAGAGAAACAAAGTTTAGTAGTGACTCTAGAGTCATATATATGTGAGAGAAACAAAGTTTAGTAGCGACTCTAGAGTCATATATATGTGAGAGAAACAAAGCGTAGTAGTGACTCTAGAGTCATATATATGTGAGAGAAAAAAGTTTAGTAGCGACTCTAGAGTCATATATATGTGAGAGAAACAAAGCGAGTAGTGACTCTAGAGTCATATATGTGAGAGAAACAAAGTAGTAGAGACTCTAGAGTCATATATATGTGAGAGAAACAAAGTTTAGTAGCGACTCTAGAGTCATATATATGTGAGAGAACAAAGTTTAGTAGTGACTCTAGAGTCATATATGTGCGAGAAACAAAGCGAGTAGCGACTCTAGAGTCATATATATGTGAGAGAAACAAAGTTTAGTAGCGACTCTAGAGTCATATATATGTGAGAGAAACAAAGCGAGTAGCGACTCTAGTCATATATATGTGAGAGAAACAAAGTGAGTAGCGACTCTAGAGTCATATATATGTGAGAGAAACAAAGTTTAGTAGTGACTCTAGAGTCATATATATGTGAGAGAAACAAAGTTTAGTAGTGACTCTAGAGTCATATATATGTGAGAGAAACAAAGCAAGTAGCTTACTCTAGAGTCATATATATGTGAGAGAAACAAAGCAAGTAGCGACTCTAGAGTCATATATATGTGAGAGAAACAGTTTAGTAGCGACTCTAGAGTCATATATATGTGAGAGAAACAAAGCTTAGTAGCGACTCTAGAGTCATATATATGTGAGAGAAACAAAGTTTAGTAGTGACTCTAGAGTCATATATATGTGAGAGAAACAAAGCGAGTAGTGACTCTAGAGTCATATATATGTGAGAGAAAAAAGTTTAGTAGGGACTCTAGAGTCATATATATGTGAGAGAAACAAAGTTTAGTAGCGACTCTAGAGTCATATATATATGAGAGAAACAAAGCTTAGTAGTGACTCTAGAGTCATATATATGTGAGAGAAACAAAGTTTAGTAGCGACTCTAGAGTCATATATATGTGAGAGAAACAAAGTTTAGTAGTGACTCTAGAGTCATATATATGTGAGAGAAACAAAGTTTAGTAGTGACTCTAGAGTCATATATATGTGAGAGAAACAAAGCGAGTAGCGACTCTAGAGTCATATATATGTGAGAAACAAAGTTTAGTAGTGACTCTAGAGTCATATATATGTGAGAGAAACAAAGTTTAGTAGCGACTCTAGAGTCATATATATGTGAGAGAAACAAAGTAGTAGTGACTCTAGAGCAGGGGTCACCAACCTAGAGTCAATATGTGTGAGAGCAAACTTTATGGGCGATTAGAGTCATATATGGAGGGAAACCAGTTTGATAGCTCTTCTGAAATAATAAATTTGCTCAGTTTGCCTTTAGTTATATATGATTAATGATTAATGATACTCATTTATGTGAAGACACTGGTCATGTTAATGAGAGAAACAATAATTATCAACAATGACTTAACAAGGTGGGTAACCGATAATATCAATATTCAATTTTCATTTTTAGAACAGGCCTGAGGGCTAATGTGGTCCTTGGGGGCTACCTGGAACCGGGTAGTGACCCCTGCTCTAGAGTCATATATATGTGCGAGAAACAAAGCGAGTAGTGACTCTAGAGTCATATATATGTGACCACGGTGTGAAATCTGGAGCAGTAAACGTTGACTATCTCTTTGATATCATGTTTTTTACGGAGACGGAGAACCAGGAAATGCGTCGGGGATACACGGGGATAAGTCAATGGGAAAAGCAAGCTACTAAGCCACGCCCACGGCAGTCGCTATGACGACCAGCCACGCTGAGGCGATACTAAAATCTGCAATGGAAAACGGACGCACAGCGAGTCGAGGCGAGTAGAGCAGGTACCATGTAATGGAAAAACGCCATAAGAGACCTATATGGGCTTTGTCTATTCTTACCCACATAACTACATCTTATGTTACACCATACCCAGCATATATACTGTGTTTCAACAGCAGAAGCTCAGAGCGACTTAATTTGGGACCAGGGGGGTATTCCATCAACGTAGCTAAGGCCTAGTCCACACGGACACGGGTATTTTTATAACCAGAGTTTTTTCTCTTCCGTTTTAAAAAAAACCCCGTCCACATGAAAACGCAAAAACACGCTGTCAAGCGCTGTCAAGAGCATGCCACAAAACAGGTGGCGATATAACCCAAATCGTAAAGTCACCTTGGCCAATCAGAAGCCTAGAAAAAAGTTACATCCTACTCATCCGCCATCGCAAAGAATCGTCAACAAACATCAACAAAGCAGTTAGCGGCGCACACTCTGACGTCGCAAGGCAAAGAACCCGGTTATACTGTCCACACGACAACACTGTAACCGGCGTTCTGAAAATGCTCACCCTGGCCGGAGTTTTCAAAAATGTTCGGTTACAGTGCCCTGAAACTGCGTTTTCGTGTGGACGGAAGGCCGAACCGCGTAAAAAAAGCCACGGTTATAAAAATACCCGTGTTCGTGTGGACATGGCACAAGAATTGCCAGACTTCGGTGTAAGCTTGAAGCTTGACTAAGCTCCACTTCCCAATCTAGCTCCAAGTCGTTCCATCAAGTGAAATCAGCTGGCTCCACTTGACACTTAGTCAAGCCTCACCTGTTAAGCCTCAACTTGTGCACGCCCACAGGGAAAATAAAAAGCCCATTCTAGTCGAGAACGGAAACTGTCCAAAATGCCGAAAAGCAAGGGAAAAGAGCGTGCAGAAATGTTCTCCGCAGCGGAACAAACCCTCCTCATGGAGGTACATGAGGATTACAGCCACATAATCTGAAAGAAGGGCAATACCGCGGCAATCAATGAAGCGAGGGATGTGGCGTGGCAGAATATTGCCGACCGGCTGAATGCGTAAGTGTTAAAGAAATGTAAATATTTCAGCATCATCATGTTTTATAAATCCCCCATCAAAGGGACAAAATATATGTAGACAATAATCTACCAATTGATTTCTTGATGGTTTTTGTTTTAAACTAATCAATTATGTGGACCTATTATGGCAACCAAATCCCTAAAATTAAAAGGAATCCCCAAAGAACAAAAAGACAGCCCTAATAAGTAACATTCGTATGAACATAGTTAAAATAGCATTATTGTTTCACTGCAATTTATGTGAAATTCTCCATATTTTATCATTTGGCAGCCCTAGTAGTAATGTTAGAAAGGGATATTCATCACATTTATCAACTGATTGTTATGCAAATCGATGGGATAGCTTTAATTGACTTCCTGCATTATTATTTATCTAGAATCATTTAGCAAATCAAGCAATTCAATGGAGATGAGGACCCCTGTTACAGTAACTAAGTGAATGCAGGTGACCGCATATCCATCATCTATCCCCTATCAATCGGAGGCCCTAACCCTTGTTACATCAAAAGAATGATGATCTCTTTAAATTGCCTCTATGTATGAAATGTGCTATAGGGCAGACATGGTGTGTGTCCCTCACGGTTCTGTCTCAACAGAAGCAATCTCAGTAGCCAGAGGAGGACCGGCCACCAGGTCAAAATCAAATATAACAACATTCTTAGCAATGGTAAGTGTTCCATAATGTAATGTGAAATGAGGATGCAACCGGGACCCAAGTTGACCCAGTAGGTCCTAACCTGTTGAAACATTGCAGTACATGCAGTCAGCCCCCTCCCTCTCCCCCATTAACTGTTGTTTCTCTATTTGCGGGGAGAAGGCCAACAGCCTGATGATGATGATGATGATGATGATGATGATGAAACCCTCACCGGTCGAGACAGTGAGCTCCAAGATGTAAGCCATTAACGTACTGGTTGTGTTTGAAATGTTGAAACCCCACCTTAATAATGCACCACACACCCTCCTGCAGGAACCTAGGCCTTCCCCAGCTGGCAAGAGGACTACATCTGCTGGACGAAGTAAAGTGAGTAGCCATTCCCTTTTACCCACCATTAACTGCATAGTTGGTTGCACTGACACATTAAGTCATCATAAGACATCCGTGCAATTTCTAAGCGGTATCTCCTCCATGCAACGGAGTATAAGAGGCTACAGATTAAGAAGATCAAACTTGAGATCAGGAAGATGGAAAAGGATGTAAGTATGAATCCAAATTCACAGCAAAAGGTCATTGTTCTTACTGTATTTAATGTTCCAATCTGTCTCCACAGCCTGACCTGCGTGACCCACCAAAACAAATCATTTTATTTTCAATGCCTCAATTTCCTTTTTATTCTATTTTGTTTGGTAATTAGTTTAATTTTGTATTTGTGTCTTATTTTTGTGATAATGTTCTTTAATGTACTTATAGATAATATATAATTATTAGTATAATAAAAAATTTTGTTTTACATATTATTTTATCATTCCATGACAGTTGTGTGACTCTGTTTGTCTATTGGACATTCTTTGATCATAGATGGTGCTAAGCTTCACTTTTAGCCTGCTACAGACCAGGTTTGCCCGGCAGCATAAGTTACCATGGTTACTTGGCTGGCCTTCACATTAGCCACCTTGGTGGAACAGGGTTGAGGCTCAGATTGATGGAACGGAAACCTGAGCCACAGTTCTGGCTTAGCCATGGTTGAGGCTTAGCCAGAGTCATAGTTTCCATGGTTACTGAGTTGGGCCTAATCTCAGCCTCTTTGATGGAACTTAACTCTCACTCATATTAGCCAGACTTGGCCATTTAAGCTTGGCTTTGCCTTTAGCCTGCTTGATGGAATAGGTCCCAGGTCTGTCGTATCTCCAAGTTTCTGCAGGAGCTTGTAAATTGATGCTGAATTCTTTGATGAAATAAACTCTTTTCAATCAAGAACAGTGTCGGCAAATTCGTCTTTATACATCACCACAGCTATTAAAGACCCCACAAAAGCAGATTTTAAATTACATTGTAACAATTTAACAACTGGCCCTTATGAAATCCAGACGGTGGCGGGATGCCCCGACACTTAACTTCAACTCAAATGTAACAGTGACCAATCAGTGATGGACCTCCAGTGTGTTGAGCAGAAACCAAGATCAATCACACCAGAAAACATTTAAGATATGTTAAAGATCCATATTTTACTGTAACCCAATGACACAAAAACAAAGTGATCCACAAACAGGGTCCTGGTGGATCAGCACACACACACACACACACACACACACACACACACACACACCCTTCACCAGCTCCACACAGGTGAAGTGTGTGTGGGTTAGTGTGTCTCTGTGTGTGGCTCCAGACAGGTGGTGTGTGTGTGTGTGTGTGTGTGTGTGTGTGTGTGTGGCTCCAGACAGGTGAACGAGGCCTCTCCACTTCGCCGTTTAAACAAAGTGGAATAAACATTACATAAACGTACACAATCAGTTAGTGAGCTGACAGCTTATTTATGGCATTTAGGAAACCTTTATAGCAGCGTTGGCATGGTAACATGTCCAGACTAGTGCAACAGTCTTTTGGTTTTTGTGTCCTGCATATGCGTTGACAATAGTCTCAGGGGAGAGCCAGAGCCTTGATATAATATATATAATATATAGTTTTACTAAAGCAGTATCTGAAATCAGATGGATTATGTACCACTATTTAGTTGTGTTGCATTATTTAAAATATTTATAAAATATCTGCTCATGCCAGAAGTCATTATTCCATCACTTTTGAAACAATGCAATCACCTGCTTCAGCCACCAGGGGGCTCTGCATATGCTCCTTCCCTTTTCTTTCCATCCTTGCCTTCTTCCTTCTCTCCTTCCCTCCTTTAGATACTTAATTTACACAACAGTCTACAGCTGCTAAGATTAACCGATTAGAAGTCAACTATTAAATTAATCTCCAACTATTCTGATAATCCATGAATCAGTTGGAGTCAGCTCGTTAAATGTGAATATGTTCTAGTGTCTTCTCTCCTCTGGGACAGGACACTGGATGTCTCTGAGCTGGGGACAGGACAAGACGTTTGAGGACATCATGTTGGTCTTTGGGGAACACTGATCGACATGTTAGAGAAGAACTCACCATTCACTCAGGGCTGCAGCTGTTGGTAATCAGCCAGCTGAGGCTCGTCACTCAGACAGGTTATCCTGCAGAGAGACAGGTTAGCTTAGAGAGACAGGTTATCCTGCAGAGCGACAGGCTATCTTAGAGAGACAGGTTATCCTGCAGAGAGACAGGCTAGCTTAGAGAGACAGGTTATCCTGCAAAGAGACAGGTTATTCTCACAGAGAGACAGTTTGTGAGACAGGATGCTGTGTGTCTGTCTGCTGGCAGCTTGGCTGCTACCTGCAACACACTCAGGTGAGAAAGACACACACACACACACACACACACAGAGAGTCACACACACACACACAGAGACACACACAGAGAGACACACACAGAGAGACACACACACACACACAAACACAGAGACACACACACACACAGAGACACACACACACACACACACAGACAGACACACACACACACACACAGAGACACACACAGAGACACACACACAGAGACACACACACACATTCTGTTTCTAATGTCAAGATGATTTGGATTTTATTTTATCTTTTTTTTACTTTTGAGATTATGAAATGTGGAGTCTTTTTAAATCAGCTGTTAGGAGGAGACGCTTGTGATTTTAAATCAGCTGCTAGGAGGAGGAGGAAATCGCTTGTGATTTTAAATCAGCTGCTAGGGAGGAGACGCTTGTGATTTTAAATCAGCTGCTAGGAGGAGACGCTTGTGATTTTAAATCAGCTGTTAGGAGGAGACGCTTGTGATTTTAAATCAGCTGTTAGGAGGAGACGCTTGTGATTTTAAATCAGCTGTTAGGAGGAGACGCTTGTGATTTTAAATCAGCTGCTAGGAGGAGACGCTTGTGATTTTGTGTCTTTCTGTCTCTTCAGATCCAAACGTGAATAAAACTCTGCAGGAACTCGGATCGTTCTCTGCAGAATCTGGATTCAGTTAGTAGGCCTACATCTCAAACTATATTCATATATTTACACATCACATCTGATTTATTCCATTTAAAACTGTGTGTGTGTCTGTGTGTCTGTGTGTGTGTGTGTGTGTGTGTGTGTGTGTGTCTGTGTGTCCCCGGTCAGACCTGTCGGGGGTGCGGTCCTTCAGTACAGAACAGGAACTAGAGACCCGGATCGTGGGGGGTCAGGAGGCCTGGGCCCACTCGTGGCCCTGGCAGGTTTCTCTCCGCTACATGTCCACGCCGGCGTGCGGCGGCGCCATCATCGCCCCGCTGTGGGTCCTCTCTGCCGCTCACTGCTTCAAAAGGTCAGAGGTCACCTGCAGACTCACACCTGATAGCTGTGTGGTGGCAAATTTTATTTTAACCATTTGCTTAATGATATTAAACATTTGTTTAAAGATTGTTTTATAACGCCACAAGATTTAGCTTCTTTCATGTGTAGATTCAAAAGACTCCAAGTGAAATAGTTGGCAACCGTGAACTATAGCCCAGTAGAGTTATTTAGTTTTACTAGTTTGAACCTTCTCACATTGTTGACTTTTTAGCAGACGAAGTGGAGAAGGCCACAAACCGAGTCTCCTTCTGCCTCCTGAGATAAACTGATGTTTAGGCTAATGTTAGGAACAGAGAGCAGAGGGGAAGGTGAGACAATGGTATGACTGTAATGATGTCTCTTTTCAACTATGGCCATGCTAAGAGATAAATGTAGAGGGGGGGCTTAACGGAGTTTCTTCACTATATGATGTTTGGATGTTTAGACTTTAGGTTAGAAAGACATTTTCAGTTGTGCTGCTTGTAGCTTTGAAACTGTTTTCTCCATTTGCAAATGTAAATAAATACTCAAAGACCAGACTTTGGTTTAATTTCTCAAACAGTCGTTATTCGTTTTGATTTTATCATGAATATCACTAACGCTGCTGCTTCAAGGAGAACTTCCACCACACCTGGTCCCCTAATACTGTATCTGAAGTCTCTTTTATATAGACCTTAGTGGTCCCCTAATACTGTATCTGAAGTCTCTTTTATATAGACCTTAGTGGTCCTCTAATACTGTATCTGAAGTCTCTTTTATATAGACCTTAGTGGTCCCCTAATACTGTATCTGAAGTCTCTTTTATATAGACCTTAGTGGTCCCCTAATACTGTATCTGAAGTCTCTTTTATATAGACCTTAGTGGTCCCCTAATACTGTATCTGAAGTCTCTTTTATATAGACCTTAGTGGTCCCCTAATACTGTATCTGAAGTCTCTTTTTATATAGACCTTAGTGGTCCTCTAATACTGTATCTGAAGTCTCTTTTATATAGACCTTAGTGGTCCCCTAATACTGTATCTGAAGTCTCTTTTATATAGACCTTAGTGGTCCTCTAATACTGTATCTGAAGTCTCTTTTATATAGACCTTAGTGGTCCCCTAATACTGTATCTGAAGTCTCTTTTATATAGACCTTAGTGGTCCCCTAATACTGTATCTGAAGTCTCTTTTATATAGACCTTAGTGGTCCCCTAATACTGTATCTGAAGTCTCTTTTATATAGACCTTAGTGGTCCTCTAATACTGTATCTGAAGTCTCTTTTATATAGACCTTAGTGGTCCCCTAATACTGTATCTGAAGTCTCTTTTATATAGACCTTAGTGGTCCCCTAATACTGTATCTGAAGTCTCTTTTATATAGACCTTAGTGGTCCCCTAATACTGTATCTGAAGTCTCTTTTATATAGACCTTAGTGGTCCCCTAATACTGTATCTGAAGTCTCTTTTATATAGACCTTAGTGGTCCCCTGATACTGTATCTGAAGTCTCTTTTATATAGACCTTAGTGGTCCCCTAATACTGTATCTGAAGTCTCTTTTATATAGACCTTAGTGGTCCCCTAATACTGTATCTGAAGTCTCTTTTTATATAGACCTTAGTGGTCCTCTAATACTGTATCTGAAGTCTCTTTTATATAGACCTTAGTGGTCCCCTAATACTGTATCTGAAGTCTCTTTTATATAGACCTTAGTGGTCCCCTAATACTGTATCTGAAGTCTCTTTCCTATAATTCAGCCTTGGTGCAGAATTACAGCCACTAGAACCAGTCCCACAACGAGCTTTCCTTAGGATGTGCCATTTCTGTGTTTGCAGCTATTGAGGAGGAGAGAGGGGGGGGCAAGGTGGAGGGTGGGGGTGTGGTCTTGACCAACTGCCACTTTGCTCCTTTTGAAAGCCATGATGTCTCTCTCTCTCATGGGGGGGCCAAATTCTCTGGGCGGGCAAAGCAGAGCAAGGGGAGGTAACCTTGCTCCTTATGACCTCCATAAGGAGAAGATTCCTGATTGGTCCATCGGAGCTTTCATTTTCTCAAAGGCAGAGCAGGATACCCAGGGCCCGGTTTACACCTATATATATACATACATACATACATACATACATACATACATACATAAAGTATTATCTCATCTGCTAGCTGCCTGTCCCCTGAACACACAGTAAAATACGCGGTCTCTGTAGACAGCCCAGGCTCCACAAACGGCAACAACAACAACCTGTGCCAACCTGCACCACCAAATATAACCGTCTTCCAGCCAATAACCAACAAGAAGGATTTGGGGTGGGGGTGGATGAGGGAGGGGCGAGCTAGCCTCCGTTTAGTTTGACATTACTTCAAACGTCAACAAAAAGTGACATCACTTAGAGCAGCTTTTAAAGTCTCTCATGGGAACGTAAATGATCACATGAATCTACTAAAGAAACGCTCATTCATCCTTTCATAGAGACAGCTTTACTTTAGGAGAGAAGGTGTGAGACCCACAGGTGTGAGAGTTTAGTCTGAGATGAGTTCTACTTCCTGTCTCTGCAGGTACAATAAAGCTTCTTTCTGGACGGTTCTGGCAGGAAAACACGACCTGGACAACCCGAATGAACCTGGACAACAAGTCAGAAACTATGATTATATATTCTGGATCTGATCTGACTTTCTGTTAAAGGTCCTATGACATGGTGCTCTTTGGATGCTTTTATATAGACCTCAGTGGTCCCCTAATACTGTATCTGAAGTCTCTTTTATATAGACCTTAGTGGTCCTCTAATACTGTATCTGAAGTCTCTTTTATAGACCTTAGTGGTCCCCCTAATACTGTATCTGAAGTCTCTTTTATATAGACCTTAGTGGTCCCTAATACTGTATCTGAAGTCTCTTTTATATAGACCTTAGTGGTCCCCTAATACTGTATCTGAAGTCTCTTTTATATAGACCTTAGTGGTCCCCTAATACTGTATCTGAAGTCTCTTTTATATAGACCTTAGTGGTCCCCTAATACTGTATCTGAAGTCTCTTTTATATAGACCTTAGTGGTCCCCTAATACTGTATCTGAAGTCTCTTTTATATAGACCTTAGTGGTCCCCTAATACTGTATCTTGACCAACTGCCAATTTGCTCGTTTGAAAGCCATGATGTCTCTCTCTCTCATGGGGGGGCCAAATTCTCTGGGCAGGCAAAGCAGAGAAAGGAGAGGTAACCTTGCTCCTTATGACCTCATAAGGAGAAGATTCCTGATTGGTCCATCTGAGCTTTCATTTTCTCAAAGGCAGAGCAGGATACCCAGGGCTCGGTTTACACCTATCACCATTTCTAGCCACTGGGGGACCATAGGCAGGCTGGGGGGGGACGCATATTAATGTTAAAAAAAACACCTCAAAGTGAAATTTACATGCCATGGGACCTTTAACTTCCTGTATAACTTTCTCTGTGGTGTCAACTTTGTGTGGTGTTAACTAGAGATGGTCCAATACTGCCTAAAACGCTGGTATCGGGAAGTACTGGGGTTTATGCACCGATCCGATACCTCGTAATAAAGCCCTAAAGAAAATCTACGTTAAAGTTGTTTATTTGTTATTTTTCCGTTATAACTGACGGTCAAACTGGAGAATAAAAGAAAGTTGTTTGTGTTTGTTAATGTTTTACAAAGAGTTTAACCTGAGCCAGACAGACAACAGAGATAGAAATCCTATCACATCCATACAGCGATAGTAGTATACAGCTGTTAAAACATAATAAATATATGACACACTGGTATGGGATCGGTACTCGGTATCGGCCGATACACAAGTTCAGGTATCTGTATCGGGAAGCAGAAAATGGTATCAGGCCATCTCTAGTGTTAACTTTCCGTTTAACTTCTGAGCAGCTAGTTGGAGTCTCTCTGATCGAGAGCCATCCCGGCTACGACATTCGGACCAAAGCCAACGACGTGACTCTGCTGAAGCTGCAGCAGCCGCTGATCTTCAACGCGTCCGTCCGGCCGATCGACGTCTGGACGGCGGCGCTGCCCACGCTCCGGAGCTGCACCGTCACGGGCTGGGGCTCCAGCCGAGAGAGTGAGCCCGCTTCATTATATCCTATAATATTATAACCAGTGCCTCCAGAAAAACACGATTATGCGATCGCATAATTCAACGCATAACCAGCCAAAGTTCACACATTTATGCGGGTATTGTCAAATACGCCAGACTGATCTCATGAATTGGCGTATACGCCAATTTGTATTCCGTTTTTGCGTGTCATCAAGACGCACAATCGCATTTTTGCGTGTATATCAACGCAAACCGGCCACCATTGACCTACATTGCGAGTCAATTTCCGGCGTAGCGATAGTATAAAGGAACGGGGGTAAAACACAAGACTTTCACCGGGAGAGCCGGGTTCGTGTCCCACGCGCGGCGATTTTTCAGTCATTTCATCCGTTTTTTTTGTTTTTTTTGTTTAATAAGCCTTACCCAATGTTTCTTTCCTAAACCCAACCATTTATTGTGTTCCTAAGCGTGTTTTTGTCACTGTTTTGTTACTTTAGCCTTTGCCTGTGTTCTTTTCCTAAACCCAACCTTTTTTTTTTTTTTTTCGCGATCGTACGTCGCGTTCTCGCGATAACACACCACGTGGCGAGGCCACGTGGTGGGTATGTTTACATCAGCTCTATACAGCGTAGGCATACACATGAATAGCTGAAAATGCGTACAATAACACGCCATTTTGCTTTATGAAAGTGGCGCGTATATTTACGCAAAGTCATGATGCCATGTTTAACACGCAGCACTTTTGCAGCATAAAGTGCCGATTTCCACGCAAAATATGCGGGGCTTGCATGATTTCATAATCCGCATTTTTGTTGCAAAAAAAGTCCCATAATATATCTTAGTAGAAAGTAGAAAAGTTGCGTTTACTTCACACAAGAGCAGCCATTTCCCCCTGTTGCCATGGGAACGTTATGAAATGACCTAATTACGACGTGAACATCATTGAAAAGCTGTTGTGTTGGTGGGGGATTTGACATGTAGGCCCTCTTTGAGTCTCTTAAATTGGTATCAGAAAGCTATCTTAATATCTGATGTCTACTCAAATGTCTTTAAGTGCTCCTGCTGTCTCTTTTGTATCTTTTATTTCCCTGTTTAGACTATTACTTTTACTTTCATATTATTTGTATATATTTTTGTATCTTATTTGTTTACGTATTGCGATGACTGAATATCTGTAAACTATTTTTGAAATAAATTTTTTTTTTTTTTTAAGAGCAGGGTGTTGTGGGGGAGGAGAATCACATTTTTTTGTCATCTTCATCAAACCGCAATTTTATGCAATTTCATCGCATAAAATTGCATAAATATCATACATGGCATATTCCATCACATTTTTTAAGACAACCTGCCACATAATCAAGGATTTTTTGCCTGCAACAGTCACATTGGCGCATGGTCAGGTGACCTTTGTCGTCATTATTGACGCAAAAAGTCTCCTTTAGCGTCAATAACGCGATTTATCTAAACGAGCTTGGTCGAGACTATTGCCGTCACTTTTGACGCAGTTATGTTAACGGTATACTATGCAACCTTTCCAGCTTCCAGGTCCCCAGCTTTGGTCCCCCTACAACTCCCCAGCTTTGGTCCCCCTACAGGTCCCCAGCTTTGGTCCCCCTACAGGTCCCCAGCTTTGGTCCCCCTACAGGTCCCCAGCTTTGGTCCCCTTCCAGGTCCCCAGCTTTGGTCCCCCCTACAACTCCCCAGCTTTGGTCCCCTTACAGGTCCCCAGCTTTGGTCCCCCTACAACTCCCCAGCTTTGGTCCCCTTACAGGTCCCCAGCTTTGGTCCCCCTACAGGTCCCCAGCTTTTGTCCCCCTACAGGTCCCCAGCTTTGGTCCCCCTACAACTCCACAGCTTTGGTCCCCCTACAACTCCCCAGCTTTGGTCCCCTTCCAGGTCCCCAGCTTTGGTCCCCCTACAACTCCCCAGCTTTGGTCCCCCTACAACTCCCCAGCTTTGGTCCCCTTCCAGGTCCCCAGCTTTGGTCCCCCTACAACTCCCCAGTTTTGGTCCCCCTACAACTCCCCAGCTTTGGTCCCCCTACAACTCCCCAGCTTTGGTCCCCTTACAGGTTGACAACCTGTAGGGGGACCCAAGCTGGAAAAGTTGCATAATATGCCATGAAACCTCAGATATAACTGACTTGGTGCAAAATATGAAAATAAGAGAATAATAACGCTGACTAAAATATCACTGATGAAAACCTATCCCTTCTGTTCTCGGGTCTAATTTGACCCATTTTCAAAGAGGTTCTATGTCAGAAATTTGGGTTTCTTTCAACCAAATAGACCTAGGGTCAACCTGTGATCCCTCCTGGATGATCCCTCCTGGGTGATCCCTTGTGGGTCCTGGGGGGCAGAAATAAGATCTTTGAGACGGCCTGAGGAAAGATGGGTCAAACAAACACAGGATTTCCACCCAGAAGACCGGAGGTAACAGAGTTTTTTAACTTTAGGGAACAAACTGAGCTACATCACGTTCTGGGTCACATGGTAACCTTCAGGAAGTGATGTCATGTCTGATTTGAACCCAAACCTCGATCTTTTTATCAACTTAACGGAGTAGTTTTGGTGTGTGAACCCTAACCAAACTGGGACCGTTTCACAACGTTAACCACGTCGTTCCCCTATCTGATCGGAGCATCGGTTATCTCTTTCAGTGTGTTTGGACCTTTAAGACTTGCAGGTCTTCTGGATCGGGTCTCAAGTGTGTCCTCCATGTTTCTCCTTATCTTCAGACGGAGCGCAGGTGAACAGACTGCAGGAAGTGAACGTCACCATCCTGCCGTCAGACATCTGTAGCCAGTATTACACCAGCGGCATCCTGCCGTCCATGTTCTGTGCCGGGAAGGACGAAGGAGGAGTGGACGCCTGCCAGGTAACGCTCGGGGAACAGGGCCGGCCCGGGGCGTAGGCAGGATGGTCCTCTGTCTCTGTATATGTCTCAGGGGGACTCTGGTGGTCCTCTGTCTCTGGTTGTCTCAGGGGGACTCTGGTGGTCCTCTGTTTCTGTATATGTCTCAGGGGGACTCTGGTGGTCCTCTGTCTCTGTATATGTCTCAGGGGGAGTCTGGTGGTCCTCTGTCTCTGTATATGTCTCAGGGGGACTCTGGTGGTCCTCTGTCTCTGTATATGTCTCAGGGGGACTCTGGTGGTCCTCTGTCTCTGGTTGTCTCAGGGGGACTCTGGTGGTCCTCTGTCTCTGGTTGTCTCAGGGGGACCCTGGTGGTCCTCTGTCTTTGTATATGTCTCAGGGGGACTCTGGTGGTCCTCTGTATATGTCTCAGGGAGACTCTGGTGGTCCTCTGTATATGTCTCAGGGGGACTCTGGTGGTCCTCTGTCTCTGGTTGTCTCAGGGGGACTCTGGTGGTCCTCTGTCTCTGTTTATGTCTCTGTTTCTCTGACGTCTCTGGTTGTCTCAGGGGTACTCTGGCTGTCCTCTGTCTCGGTTTCTCTAACGTGTCTCTGGTTGTCTCAGGGGGACTCTGGTGGTCCTCTGTCTCTGTATATGTCTCAGGGGGACTCTGGTGGTCCTCTGTCTCTGTATATGTCTCAGGGGGACTCTGGTGGTCCTCTGTCTCTGGTTGTCTCAGGGGGACTCTGGTGGTCCTGTCTCTGGTTGTCTCAGGGGGACTCTGGTGGTCCTCTGTTTCTGGTTGTCTCAGGGGGACTCTGGTGGTCCTCTGTCTCTGTATATGTCTCAGGGGGACTCTGGTGGTCCTCTGTCTCTGTATATGTCTCAGGGGGACTCTGGTGGTCCTCTCTCTGGTTGTCTCAGGGGGACTCTGGTGGTCCTCTGTCTCTGGTTGTCTCGGGGGCTCTGGTGGTCCTCTGTCTTTGTATATGTCTCAGGGGGACTCTGGTGGTCCTCTGTCTCTGTATATGTCTCAGGGAGACTCTGGTGGTCCTCTGTATATGTCTCAGGGGGACTCTGGTGGTCCTCTGTCTCTGTATATGTCTCAGAGGGACTCTGGCAGTCCTCTGTCTCTGTTTATGTCTCTGTTTCTCTGACGTGTCTCTGGTTGTCTCAGGGGGACTCTGGCTGTCCTCTGTCTCGGTTTCTCTAACGTGTCTCTGGTTGTCTCAGGGGGACTCTGGTGGTCCTCTGTCTTTGTATATGTCTCAGGGGGACTCTGGTGGTCCTCTGTCTCTGTATATGTCTCAGGGGGACTCTGGTGGTCCTCTGTCTCTGGTTGTCTCAGAGGGACTCTGGCGGTCCTCTGTCTCTGTTTCTCTGACGTGTCTCTGGTTGTCTCAGGGGGACTCTGGCTGTCCTCTGTCTCGGTTTCTCTAACGTGTCTCTGGTTGTCTCAGGGGGACTCTGGCTGTCCTCTGTCTCGGTTTCTCTAACGTGTCTCTGGTTGTCTCAGGGGGACTCTGGCTGTCCTCTGTCTCTGTTTCTCTAACGTGTCTCTGGTTGTCTCAGGGGGACTCTGGCTGTCCTCTGTCTCTGTTTCTCTAACGTGTCTCTGGTTGTCTCAGGGGGACTCTGGCTGTCCTCTGTCTCTGTTTCTCTAACGTGTCTCTGGTTGTCTCAGGGGGACTCTGGCTGTCCTCTGTCTCTGTTTCTCTAACGTGTCTCTGGTTGTCTCAGGGGGACTCTGGCTGTCCTCTGTCTCTGTTTCTCTAACGTGTCTCTGGTTGTCTCAGGGGGACTCTGGCGGTCCTCTGTCTCTGTGTATGTCTCTGTTTCTCTAACGTGTCTCTGGTTGTCTCAGGGGGACTCTGGCGGTCCTCTGTCTCTGTTTATGTCTCCGTTTCTCTGACGTGTCTCTGGTTGTCTCAGGGGGACTCTGGCTGTCCTCTGTCTCGGTTTCTCTAACGTGTCTCTGGTTGTCTCAGGGGGACTCTGGCTGTCCTCTGTCTCTGTTTCTCTAACGTGTCTCTGGTTGTCTCAGGGGGACTCTGGCTGTCCTCTGTCTCTGTTTCTCTAACGTGTCTCTGGTTGTCTCAGGGGGACTCTGGCTGTCCTCTGTCTCTGTTTCTCTAACGTGTCTCTGGTTGTCTCAGGGGGACTCTGGCGGTCCTCTGTCTCTGTGTATGTCTCTGTTTCTCTAACGTGTCTCTGGTTGTCTCAGGGGACTCTGGCGGTCCTCTGTCTCTGTGTATGTCTCTGTTTCTCTAACGTGTCTCTGGTTGTCTCAGGGGGACTCTGGCGGTCCTCTGTCTCTGTTTATGTCTCTGTTTCTCTGACGTGTCTCTGGTTGTCTCAGGGGGACTCTGGCTGTCCTCTGTCTCGGTTTCTCTAACGTGTCTCTGGTTGTCTCAGGGGGACTCTGGTGGTCCTCTGTCTCTGGTTGTCTCAGAGGGACTCTGGCGGTCCTCTGTCTCTGTTTATGTCTCTGTTTCTCTGACGTGTCTCTGGTTGTCTCAGGGGGACTCTGGCTGTCCTCTGTCTCGGTTTCTCTAACGTGTCTCTGGTTGTCTCAGGGGGACTCTGGCTGTCCTCTGTCTCGGTTTCTCTAACGTGTCTCTGGTTGTCTCAGGGGGACTCTGGCTGTCCTCTGTCTCGGTTTCTCTAACGTGTCTCTGGTTGTCTCAGGGGGACTCTGGCTGTCCTCTGTCTCTGTTTCTCTAACGTGTCTCTGGTTGTCTCAGGGGGACTCTGGCTGTCCTCTGTCTCTGTTTCTCTAACGTGTCTCTGGTTGTCTCAGGGGGACTCTGGTGGTCCTCTGTCCTGCTTCACCGGCAGCCGGTATGAGTTGGCAGGTCTGGTGAGCTGGGGCGTCGGCTGTGGACGAGCCAGGAAACCGGGCGTGTACACGCGAGTCCAACAGCACACGCAGTGGATCTCTGACATCATGCGTACGTCTCATGCACAACCCACAGAAACACACCTGGGCTTACCTGTCAAACTATTATTAATGTTTGTTTACCTGTCAAACTATTATTAATGTTTGTTTACCTGTCAAACTATTATTAATGTTTGTTTACCTGTCAAACTATTATTAATGTTTGTTTACCTGTCAAACTATTATTAATGTTTGTTTACCTGTCAAACTATTATTAATGTTTGTTTACCTGTCAAACTATTATTAATGTTTGTTTACCTGTCAAACTATTATTAATGTTTGTTTACCTGTCAAACTATTATTAATGTTTGTTTACCTGTCAAACTATTATTAATGTTTGTTTACCTGTCAAACTGTTATTAATGTTTGTTTACCTGTCAAACTGTTATTAATGTTTGTTTACCTGTCAAACTGTTATTAATGTTTGTTTACCTGTCAAACTGTTATTAATGTTTGGTTTACCTGTCAAACTGTTATTAATGTTTGGTTTACCTGTCAAACTGTTATTAATGTTTGGTTTACCTGTCAAACTATTATTAATGTTTGTTTACCTGACAGACGCTCAGAATGACATGTTCGCAGACGACCTCACTGCTACAGGTAAACATTTCATCTTCAATCTGGGTTACCTGAGGTTACCTGTATGTTGTCTGACTGTGTGTGTGTGTGTGTGTGTGTGTGTGTGTGTGGTTCTTACCGTTTGTTGCCCGGGGCGACAGAGAGCAGATGTGGGAAGCAGCAGAACATCAGCTGTGAGCAGTTTCCCGCCCTCGCCACGGTGACGGTGTCTGATGATGGCGAGGCGTGGCTGGAGAACGTGGCGGAGGCGTGCCCGTTCCTCTGGCCCTGGCAGGTCAGCCTGCAGGCCAGCAACGGGCGCCACTACTGCAGCGGAGCGCTCATCCACCGCAGCTGGGTGCTCACCGCGCAGCACTGCAACGTCAGGTAGCCCCGCCCCTTCCTGGCTGGTAGTCCCGCCCCTTCCTGGCTGGTAGCCCGCCTCTTCCTGTATGGTAGCCCCGCCCCTTCATGGCTGGTAGCCCCGCCCCTTCCTGTTTCCACAACAGCACATTATTCAGTTAAAATGTGCCCGGTAGTGAACGTGTGTGTGTGTGTGTGTGTGTGTGTGTGTCTCAGAGGTGTTGTGGAGCAGAGGTAAGCCAGCGGGTGAGATGATGTGTATATTGTGCGGTTCTACGACAAACAATAAATTATATTTTAAACTGACCAACATGAGATGTGTAACATTATCTGTCTCTCCCCGCTCACTAAAGGATACATTTTTACTCAAATAAACTCCCACGGTGGACACAGGAAGGGGCGGGACTTACACACAGGAAAGGGTGGGACTTCTTCTGTTTCTGACTTGTATTGCAGAGCGAAGAAGGACATGGTGGTTCTGGGAGTCCATGACCTGCGGTTCTCCTCGTCTGAAACCGTCCCGGTGGACCAGGTCTTCAACCTGCCGAAGGACCGCAGCTTCCCGCCCAAATCTGACCTGTCGCTGCTCCGCCTCGCCGAGCCCGCCACTTTCAGTAGGAACACCTGAGACACACACACAGCTGAGACACACACACACCTGAGACACGCACACCTGAGACACGCACAGCTGAGACACACACACAGCTGAGACACACACACACCTGAGACACACACACAGCTGAGACACACACACACCTGAGACACACACACCTGAGACACACACACCTGAGACACACCTGAGACACACACACCTGAGACACACACACCTGAGACACACACACCTGAGACACGCACAGCTGAGACACACACACACCTGAGGCACAGCTGAGACACACACAGCTGAGACACACACAGCTGAGACACACACAGCTGAGACACACCTGAGACACACACACCTGAGACACACCTGAGACACACACACCTGAGACACACCTGAGACACACACACAGCTGAGACACACACACACACACAGCTGAGACACACACACAGCTGAGACACACACACAGCTGAGACACACACACCTGAGACACACACAGCTGAGACACACACACCTGAGACACACACACCTGACACGCACAGCTGAGACACACACACACACACCTGAGACACACACACACACCTGAGACACACACACCTGACACGCACAGCTGAGACACACACACACACACCTGAGACACACACACACACCTGAGACACACACAGCTGAGACACACACACAGCTGACACACAGCTGAGACACAGCTGAGACACACACACAGCTGAGACACACACACACAGCTGAGACACACACACACAGCTGAGACACACACACACAGCTGAGACACACACACACAGCTGAGACACACACACACCTGAGACACACACACACCTGAGACACACACACAGCTGAGACACACACACAGCTGAGACACACACAGCTGAGACACACACACACCTGAGACACACCTGAGAAACACAGCACAGACATATTTAAAGTTCTCTGTGGTATCAGTATGAAGGGTAGACTCTGCCTGCCTGTCTGTCTGTCTCCAGTGTTGGTCTGTCTGTGAGAAGTGTTAACTGTGTATCTAGAGCAGGGACCTTCAACAGGGGGTCTGGGACCCCTAGGAGGTCCTCAGAGTCAGTGCAGGGGGTCCTCCAAATTATTGTATTCTTTTTTCAAAAATGAAAAAGTCTTAACATGAAACCAACATGTTATTAGCATATCTACTGTAAGTCCCAACTGCTTACTGGCCTATAGTCACTAAGGCCATCCACAGATACTCTAAGGCAGTGGTTCTCTAACTTTTATCAATAATGTACCCATGTGAAATATTCTCTGTGCTAAATACCCCCTGAGCAGCGCAGAGCATTTTTTGGGGAAAAAACACCTGTATAAAGAGGAACATTACAGCGCTGCACCACCCCTGTCTGATTGACTAAGCAACAACTTTGTAACTGAAATACATTTAAATGCTACTTCAAATGTTTAAAATCCATTACTAAATTAATTTACTATTATAGTATAATTTTCAGGGAATTATGCATGACTGATATTTTTTAATTAACATATTTAAAAAAAATCTCACGTACCCCCTGCAGTCCTCCAGAGTAACCCTAGGGGGACACATACCCCCATTTGAGAAACACTGCTCTAAGGGTTCCCTTGTGCTACATGTATGTTTAACATTAAAACATGACTTATAAAATCATGCCAACAAAAAAGTATTTTATGCATGAAAGGTATGTATAAAGGCTTTAGGCCGCTCCCATATGTTATTGTGGGCCCAGTTTAATATGTAACTTAATATTATACACTATATATAGTAGGGGGTCCCTGCTCCATCTCTTCTTCAGTTAAGGGGTCCTTGGATTAAAAAACATTGAAGTCCCCTGCTCTAGAGTATGAAGTGTTGACTGTGTGTCTGTTTCCAGGCCAGGATGTGTCTCCAGTTTGTGTCCCCGACAAGGACGAGGACCTGGACAGCAGCTGGTCTTGTGTCACAGTCGGCTGGAGAACCTCGAGCACAGCAGGTCAGGACAACGCACTTTATCTTAATCACCATTTCATTTACAATTTTATTTATAGTATCAAATCATAACAAGAGTTATCTGGAGACACTTTACAGATAGATTAGGTCTAGACCACACTCTATAATTTACAAAGCCCCAACAATTACTGGGGTAAGTAATTCCCTCAAGAGCAAGCAGTGCGACAGTGGTGAGGAAAAACTCCCTCTTGGGAAGAAACTGTACACTTTACAGCAGAAGTTCTCTTCTTTAATATTCAGATGAACTGGTGTTGGATTCATACGATTCTGATGCCGAACCGGTACTTTTAAAACGATTCTGATTCCTAAACCGATTCTTGAAAAACTGAAAATGACATCAAAGAAAGGCTTTTACGTCCGTTTTGGTGAGCCCAGAGGGAGAATATGGCATTTTAAAAGTAGCCTACATTTACGGTAGTTAGCTAACTGTAGACTACAGACAGAGTAGCTAGCTAACTGTAGACTACAGAGAGAGGAGCTAGCTGACGGTAGACTACAGAGAGAGTGTCTAGCTAACGGTAGACTACAGAGAGAGTATCTAGCTAACGGTAGACTACAGAGAGAGGAGCTAGCTGACAGTAGACTACAGAGAGAGGAGCTAGCTGACGGTAGACTACAGAGAGAGGGGCTAGCTAACGGTAGACTACAGAGAGAGTGTCTAGCTAACGGTAGACTACAGAGAGAGTATCTAGCTAACGGTAGACTACAGAGAGAGGAGCTAGCTAACGGTAGACTACAGAGAGAGGAGCTAGCTGACAGTAGACTACAGAGAGAGCGGCTAGCTAACAGTAGACTACAGAGAGAGGAGCTAGCTAACGGTAGACTACAGAGAGAGTATCTAGCTAACAGTAGACTACAGAGAGAGGAGCTAGCTAACGGTAGACTACAGAGAGAGGAGCTAGCTGACAGTAGACTACAGAGAGAGGAGCTAGCTGACGGTAGACTACAGAGAGAGGGGCTAGCTAACGGTAGACTACAGAGAGAGTGTCTAGCTAACGGTAGACTACAGAGAGAGTATCTAGCTAACGGTAGACTACAGAGAGAGGAGCTAGCTAACGGTAGACTACAGAGAGAGTATCTAGCTAACGGTAGACTACAGAGAGAGGAGCTAGCTGACAGTAGACTACAGAGAGAGCGGCTAGCTAACAGTAGACTACAGAGAGAGGAGCTAGCTAACGGTAGACTACAGAGAGAGTATCTAGCTAACAGTAGACTACAGAGAGAGGAGCTAGCTAACGGTAGACTACAGAGAGAGTATCTAGCTAACGGTAGACTACAGAGAGAGGAGCTAGCTAACGGTAGACTACAGAGAGAGTATCTAGCTAACGGTAGACTACACAGAGAGGAGCTAGCTGAGGGTAGACTACAGAGAGAGTAGCTAGTTGACGGTAGATTACAGAGAAAGGAGCTAGCTAACGGTAGACTACAGAGAGAGGAGCTAGCTGACGGTAGATTACAGAGAAAGGAGCTAGCTGACGGTAGATTACAGAGAAAGGGGGATATTTTTACATCTGTTTCGGAGCGACAGAGGGAAAATATATCAGTCGACACATTAAGTGGAACCAAAATGAGGAACTGAAATTTATGTTCTAATCTGGTCCGATTCCTACTGGTTGCGTAGGAACGTAGGAAGGTTTTGGTACCCAACCCTAGGTGTGGAGGGGATTACATGAGAAGTAGTTGAAAGACGTCAGACGTCTCTGACAAGGCTTCTGTTTCTGACCCGCTGGGAGTGAGATTAGTCAAGATCCCTAGCCTGACCAGCCTGACCCACATCCAGATGCTGGGTCTGGGAACTCCCCATTGGCAGGGCTCAATCTAAGGGGCGGGATTAACGGTTGTCTTTCAAATTCCGTCTGCACCAATAGGATAGCGCTCCAACCAATCAGAGCAACGCTAGCTGATAGATTAAACTTTACACTCTGAACACATCTTCCTTTTTTAAGAATGACTTCAGAGCTGTTCTTTGTTCTTTTCTCAAAGAAAAGCTGAACTCCAAGTCTTCCAGAAGACCTCTGTTCACCAGCAGCAGCCATAAGCCCCGCCCACCCACTCTATACACCATGTGATTGGCCTGACTAGAGTTTGTTTTTTCCAGCTCGCAAGCCAACGGAGATTGCCTAGATCCCCCTGGCTGCAAATTACATTTGCTGCCACTAGGGTGCGTCTAGATTTCAAGGCTACAAGATCCCTGAATGTCGTTGGCATCATTAGACAGTTTGAAAGAGTTTGTGGTTGTTTGATATCAAGCTTCTGTACGTATAGGCTCCGGACCTCGAGCACCCACGGAAAATACTGAGCACCCACGTGCGCCAGACTGCCAGTAGGCTCCATTCATTTGGTGCTAAGAGGAGCGTCTGTCATAATGTGATTGGTTATGTCGCGGTCAGTCCCCTGCTGCATATCCTATCCACCAATCACAGCATCTCTCGGGTGAAAACACCTACCCAGTGCGTGCACGTGCAGTCAGCTTGTTCTGTTCTTCTTCACTGTGTTTCCGGTTGTCTGATATCTTATTTCTAATGTTTCCTGTGTAGCGGATGTGGATCCCCACCGGTTGCACCATGTGGGACTGACTCTGGTTAACCAGACGAGCTGCAGCGAGAAATGGGGCGGAGGTCTCATCACCAACTCCCACATCTGTTCCCATCCTGGCGGCTCCACCTCCTGCATGGTAACTCCCTCTGGACCACATGTCCAAGTGACCTATGTCAGAGAATCAGAGCCAGATGTACTAACGCTTTTGCAGCCACTTCAGGCATACTGTTTTGCAATGTTCACGTAAAAATAAAAACATTGTCTCCTGCATTTGTTGTAAAGAAAACCAACTATTAGTGTGTTGATGCACCTGGCTCTAGAGAAGGAGAAAGACCTGGAGCAAAGAGAAGGAGCCTTTATCTTCCAGCCAACTGCAGGACTCATCTGAAGATGACACAAGTTTCTGGAGTCTGACACAAAATGGTCACTGGTGTCCTCCAACTCTGTGAGTGCCTCTAACCCTTCCTCTGAAAGTGGAGAGGACACTGAAGATCCTGTCCATCCTAACATTGAATGGACAGTGAAGACGCTGCGCAACATTCAAGCACCGACCGGCATGATGTCAGAGCCCACGAGATATGCCATATCAAGAATCCATGATGTGGCATCCTCTTTCCACCTTTTCTTCACTCCTGACATGATCCAGCTGATTCAGGAAATGACAAAGCTACACGGGAGGCGTTCAATCTCAGGATGGAGTGATGTGAATGCTCAAGAGATTTTAACATACATGGGACTTCACACTTGGCAGGTGTCTACCGGTCCAAAGGGGAATCCACCCGGAGCCTGTGGGATGTCCATAGTGGGAGACCAGTCTTCAGGGCCAGACCAGTCTTCAGGGCCACCATGTCCCACAAACCATTTGAAATGATAAGCAGCAGTTTACAGCACATGCAGGAGACAATGTTTTTATTCAAGCACGTCTTCAAAGACACATGAAATGCATCCTTCAAAAGATGCCTTTTTTTCAGCCCTAAAATGATCATTGCTTGCTTACAGGTTCACGCAAACTCTCACACACACACACACACACACACACACAGAGCTCCATAATATAACTATTATTTCATGCATCGGGCTACAAGGGCAAAATGGTTGAATCTGGTGAAATACTGTAAAAATGTCAAATATTACTAGTTTTCTTCCAAATGAAATGCTGACATTACAGGATGCATGGTTTTATACTGTAAAGGCAGTTAGATCAAAACATGTGGTTATAATGGAAGTGAATGGGGCCCTTTTTGCCTCTAAGGTGTCCAAAGGGAGTATCTGGAACTATGTAAAAAATACTAATGCAATCAAATTAATTTTGTTGCTTATCTTTGACATATCCAAGCCTCTAATCACCACCAAAGCCCCATTCCCCTATGATTTATTTTATGGAAAATAATTAATGTTTTGTTGGGTTTTTCATAAATAATAATTGCTTTAAAGAATTAAACGGGCATTTAAAGGTGGTTGGTTGGTATGGTTGGTAGTTTAGAGCAAGTTAGAAGTTGTTAAAGTGATTTATGAAAAAAAAGCAGAAAAAAATATTGATATATGATGATTTAATATCAGTTTTGGACATGTACATTTTATCCTCGAAGGTGTCCAAAGGGAGTATCTGGAACTATGTAAAAAATACTAATACAATCAAATTAATTTAGTTGCTTATCTTTGACATATCCAAGCCTCTAAACCCCACGAAAGCCCCATCTAGATATTTTTTTTTTTTTTTTTGTAATAAAAAATGAAATACTTCAAATACATAAACTGGCATTTAAAGGGTTAAAATCCTGAAAAGGATTGAATGTTTGGTAGTTTTGATTAGGTTAGAAGTTGTTTAAGTGATTTATGAAAAAAGAGCAGAAAAAAATATTGATATATGATGATTTAATAACAGTTTTTGTGTGCGTGGACATTTTTGCCTCGAAGGTGTCGAGAGTACGTTTTCTTTTAAGGAGGGCATGAGGGCTAGGGTCTGATATGGAGATGTCTAGGGTCTGATATGGAGATGTCTAGGGTCCGATATGGAGATGTCTAGGGTCCGATATGGAGATGTCTAGGGTCCGATATGGAGATGTCTAGGGTCCGATATGGAGATGTCTAGGGTCCGACGGAGATGGAGATGTCTAGGGTCTGACGGAGATGTCTAGCGTCTGATATGGAGATGTCTAGCGTCTGATATGGAGATGTCTAGCGTCTGATATGGAGATGTCTAGCGTCTGATATGGAGATGTCTAGGGTCTGATATGGAGATGTCTAGGGTCTGACGGAGATGTCTAGCGTCTGACGGAGATGTCTAGCGTCCTGACGGAGATGTCTTCGTCTGATATGGAGATGTCTAGCGTCTGATATGGAGATGTCTAGCGTCTGACGGAGATGTCTAGCGTCTGATATGGAGATGTCTAGCGTCTGATATGGAGATGTCTAGCGTCTGACGGAGATGTCTAGCGTCTGATAGAGATGTCTAGCGTCTGATGGAGATGTCTAGGGTCCGATATGGAGATGTCTAGGGTCTGACGGAGATGTTTAGGGTCTGACGGAGATGTCTAGGGTCCGATATGGAGATGTCTAGGGTCCGATATGGAGATGTCTAGGGTCCGATATGGAGATGTCTAGGGTCTGACGGAGATGTCTAGGGTCTGACGGAGATGTTTAGGGTCTGACGGAGATGTTTAGGGTCTGACGGAGATGTCTAGGGTCTGATATGGAGATGTCTAGGGTCCGATATGGAGATGTCTAGGGTCCGACGGAGATGTTTAGGGTCTGACGGAGATGTCTAGGGTCTGATATGGAGATGTCTAGGGTCCGATATGGAGATGTCTAGGGTCCGATATGGAGATGTCTAGGGTCCGATATGGAGATGTCTAGGGTCCGATATGGAGATGTCTAGGGTCTGACGGAGATGTTTAGGGTCTGACGGAGATGTCTAGGGTCTGACGGAGATGTCTAGGGTCCGATATGGAGATGTCTAGGGTCCGATATGGAGATGTCTAGGGTCTGACGGAGATCTCTAGGGTCTGATGGAGATGTCTAGGGTCTGACAGAGATGTCTAGGGTCTGACGGAGATGTCTAGCGTCTGACGGAGATGTCTAGGGTCTGACGGAGATGGAGATGTCTAGGGTCTGATATGGAGATGTCTAGGGTCTGACGGAGATGGAGATGTCTAGGGTCTGATATGGAGATGTCTAGGGTCTGACGGAGATGTCTAGGGTCCGATATGGAGATGTCTAGCGTCTGATACGGAGATGTCTAGGGTCTGACGGAGAGGTCTAGGGTCTGACGGAGATGTCTAGGGTCTGATACGGAGATGTCTAGGGTCTGATATGGAGATGTCTAGGGTCTGACGGAGATGTCTAGGGTCTGATATGGAGATGTCTAGGGTCTGATATGGAGATGTCTATGGTCTGATATGGAGATGTCTATGGTCTGACGGAGATGTCTAGGGTCTGATATGGAGATGTCTAGGGTCTGATATGGAGATGTCTAGGGTCTGATACGGAGATGTCTAGGGTCTGATGGAGATGTCTAGCGTCTGACGGAGAGGTCTAGCGTCTGACGGAGATGTCTAGCGTCTGATGGAGATGTCTAGCGTCTGACGGAGAGGTCTAGCGTCTGATGGAGATGTCTAGGGTCTGATGGAGATGTCTAGCGTCTGATGGAGATGTCTAGCGTCTGATGGAGATGTCT
>NC_041353.1:434012-446512 GCF_004354835.1 Perca flavescens
TTACCACCTACAGGTCTCGTCCCACCGCCACCTACAGGTCTCGTTACGCCTACAGGTCTCGTTACACCGTCACTTACAGGTCTCGTTACACCTACAGGTCTCGTTACACCGTCACCTACAGGTCTCGTTACGCTGCCACCTACAGGTCTCGTTACGCCGCCACCTACAGGTCTCGTTACACCTACAGGTCTCGTTACCACCTACAGGTCTCGTTACGCCTACAGGTCTCGTTACACCGTCACTTACAGGTCTCGTTACACCTACAGGTCTCATTACGCCGCCACCTACAGGTCTCGTTACGCCGTCACCCACAGGTCTCGTTACACCGTCACCTACAGGTCTCGTTACACTACCACCTACAGGTCTCGTTACACTGCCACCTACAGGTCTCGTCCCACCGCCACCTACAGGTCTCGTTACACTGCCACCTACAGGTCTCGTTCGCCACCACCTACAGGTCTCGTTACGCCCGCCACCTACAGGTCTCGTTAAACCTACAGGTCTCGTTACACCTACAGGTCTCGTTACCACCTACAGGTCTCGTCCCACCGCCACCTACAGGTCTCGTTACGCCTACAGGTCTCGTTACACCGTCACTTACAGGTCTCGTTACACCTACAGGTCTCGTTACACCGTCACCTACAGGTCTCGTTCGCCGCCACCTACAGGTCTCGTTACGCCCGCCACCTACAGGTCTCGTTACCACCTACAGGTCTCGTTCGCCTACAGGTCTCGTTACACCGTCACTTACAGGTCTCGTTACACCTACAGGTCTCGTTCACGCCGCCACCTACAGGTCTCGTTCGCCGTCACCCACAGGTCTCGTTACACCGTCACCTACAGGTCTCGTTACACTGCCACCTACAGGTCTCGTTACACTGCCACCTACAGGTCTCGTCCCACCGCCACCTACAGGTCTCGTTACACTGCCACCTACAGGTCTCGTTACACTGCCACCTACATGTCTCGTCGCACCGCATGCCTACAGGTCTCGTTACACCGTCACCTACAGGTCTCGTTACGCCGCCACCTACAGGTCTCGTTACACCGTCACCTACAGGTCTCGTTACACTGCCACCTACAGGTCTCGTTACACTGCCACCTACAGGTCTCGTCCCACCGCCACCTACAGGTCTCGTTACACTGCCACCTACAGGTCTCGTTACACCGCCACCTACATGTCTCGTCCCACCGCCACCTACAGGTCTCGTTACACTGCCACCTACAGGTCTCGTTACACCGCCACCTACCGGTCTCGTCCCCCACCGCCACCTACAGGTCTCGTTACACCTACAGGTCTCGTTACACCGCCACCTACAGGTCTCGTCCCACCACCGCCACCTACAGGTCTCGTCCCACCGCCACCTACAGGTCTCGTCCCACCGTCACCTACAGGTCTCGTTACACCTACAGGTCTCGTCCCACCGCCACCTACAGGTCTCGTCGCACCGCCACCTACAGGTCTCGTTACACCTACAGGTCTCGTTACACCTACAGGTCTCGTTACACTGCCACCTACAGGTCTCGTCCCACCGCCACCTACAGGTCTCGTTACACCTACAGGTCTCGTCCCCACCGCCACCTACAGGTCTCGTCGCACCATGCCTACAGGTCTCGTTACACTGCCACCTACAGGTCTCGTTACACCTACAGGTCTCGTTACACTGCCACCTACAGGTCTCGTTACACCTACAGGTCTCGTTACACCTACAGGTCTCGTCCCACCGCCACCTACAGGTCTCGTTACACCTACAGGTCTCGCCCCACCGCCACCTACAGGTCTCGTTACACCTACAGGTCTCGTTACACCGCCACCTACAGGTCTCGTCCCACCACCACCACCTACAGGTCTCGTCCCACCGCCACCTACAGGTCTCGTCGCACCGCCACCTACAGGTCTCGTTACACCTACAGGTCTCGTTACACCTACAGGTCTCGTTACACTGCCACCTACAGGTCTCGTCCCACCGCCACCTACAGGTCTCGTCCCACCGCCACCTACAGGTCTCGTTACACCTACAGGTCTCGTCCCACCGCCACCTACAGGTCTCGTCCCACCGCCACCTACAGGTCTCGTTACACTGCCACCTACAGGTCTCGTTACACCTACAGGTCTCGTTACACCTACAGGTCTCGTCCGACTGCCACCTACAGGTCTCGTCCCACCGCCACCTACAGGTCTCGTCCCACCGCCACCTACAGGTCTCGTACCACCGCCACCTACAGGTCTCGTTACACCTACAGGTCTCGTTACACCGCCACCTACAGGTCTCGTCCCACCGCCACCTACAGGTCTCGTTACACCTACAGGTCTCGTTACACCGCCACCTACAGGTCTCGTCCCACCGCCACCTACAGCTCTCGTTACACCTACAGGTCTCGTTCCACCTACAGGTCTCGTTACCACGGCCACCTACAGGTCTCGTTACACCTACAGGTCTCGTTACACCGCCACCTACAGGTCTCGTTACACCTACAGGTCTCGTTACACCGCCACCTACAGGTCTCGTTACACCTACAGGTCTCGTTACACCTACAGGTCTCGTTACACCGCCACCTACAGGTCTCGTTACACCGACAGGTCTCGTTACACCGCCACCTACAGGTCTCGTTACACCTACAGGTCTCGTTACACCGCCACCTACAGGTCTCGTTACACCTACAGGTCTCGTTACACCGCCACCTACAGGTCTCGTTACACCTACAGGTCTCGTTACACCGCCACCTACAGGTCTCGTTACACCGACAGGTCTCGTTACGCCGCCACCTACAGGTCTCGTTACACCTACAGGTCTCGTTACACCTACAGGTCTCGTTACACCGCCACCTACAGGTCTCGTTACACCGCCACCTACAGGTCTCGTTACACCTACAGGTCTCGTTACACCGCCACCTACAGGTCTCGTTACACCGACAGGTCTCGTTACACCGTCACCTACAGGTCTCGTTACACCGCCACCTACAGGTCTCGTTACACCGACAGGTCTCGTTACACCGCCACCTACAGGTCTCGTTACACCTACAGGTCTCGTTACACCGCCACCTACAGGTCTCGTTACACCTACAGGTCTCGTTACACCGCCACCTACAGGTCTCGTTACACAGTCCCCCTCACCACATTTTTGAAAGCTGACAGCTGTGCATGATGTTATTTTTTAAAACGGAAAGGTTCAAATGTCTGTTTATGAAAATAGCCGCCACGTGTAAACGTAGCGCCAGTGTGTTCAGTATCAAAGAGTAGACACAAGAAGCATGAGACAGCTCTCAGGGAACCAGCATCATGTTTTGGGGGTTTGGGGGTCCTGACCTGCCGTCCAGCCTCGCTGTTGTGCCGGTTGGCACCGCTCGGCGTGTACCCTCCGCCGGCGGCCGACGCGTTCCTGCCGGCGCCGTCGATGAACCTGCGGCTGAACCAGACCCCGTACTGGATGTGGTCCGAGCAGCCGCCCCAGTGCCAGCCGTCCTCCTCCGCCGGTGGCGAGCTGCCGCTCCGTGGGCGCGTGTCGCAGCCGCACTCCGTCATGTTGCCGTGGCTACAGGCGCGCGTCACGGCGTGGACCAGCCCGGCCGCCATCACCGCGTAGATGAACGCCGTTTCTTTGGTTCCTACGGGGCGAGAAAAGTTCAGTTAAACATCAGTTAGAAATACTGCAGCACACAGTTTATTACATTACATGTCCTTTATTTATTTTTATATATATATATATATATATATATATATAAATATATATATATATATATATATATATGTGTGTCTAGTTTATATTAGGTCTCTGTCTCTAGTTTATATTAGGTCTCTAGTTTATATTAGGTCTCTAGTTTATATTAGGCCTCTGTCTCTAGTTTACGTATATTAGGTCTCTAGTTTATATTAGGTCTCTGTCTCTAGTTTACGTATATTAGGTCTCTAGTTTATATTAGGCCTCTGTCTCTGTCTCTAGTTTATATTAGGCCTCTGTCTCTAGTTTATATTAGGTCTCTAGTTTATATTAGGCCTCTGTCTCTAGTTTATATTAGGTCTCTAGTTTATATTAGGCCTCTAGTTTATATTAGGCCTCTGTCTCTAGTTTATATTAGGTCTCTAGTTTATATTAGGTCTCTAGTTTATATTAGGCCTCTGTCTCTAGTTTATATTAGGTCTCTAGTTTATATTAGGCCTCTGTCTCTAGTTTATATTAGGTCTCTGTGTCTGTCTGTAGTTTATAATAGGTCTCTGTGTCTGTCTCTGGTCTAACAGTCTCACATGCTCCTGATCTCTTGATGTGGAACATGTGACGGACTGACTCCAAGCCAGATACAGCCATATACATACTGTCAGCATTACAGAAATATGATTAAAGTTCCTGTGAAATGCTTGTGATTGGATTAAATTTAAACTTCCTGCAGCCACGAGACAAACTGACTTCTGAACATTTGGATCTTTTGTTCTGTTTCCATCCTGTTGAAGAAGTTAAAGTTATTCTGTGTTTAATGAATGTTCATCTTAAACTGGAAACAACGAACAAAACTACCAAAAACATTGAAAAATACCACAAAACATTGAAAAATGTGACAAAAATATTGAAAAATGCGAAAAATGTGAGAAACGTTGAAAAATGCGAAAAGAAATAAAGAAAAATGTGATAAAAACATTGAAAAATGTGACAAACGAAGTTAAAATGCAGCAAAAAGTCGATAAAAGTGTCACATTGAAGAAAGGGTAAGCTAGCTACAAACATTTTGAAAAATGCCACAACGAGAAAAGCGTTACAAAATAACAAATACTTCAAAAAACTCGTCAAAAGTCGACGAAATCTTCACGTTGAAAAAGGGACAAAAACCTCGAAGAAAGCTCGAAAACATGTGACAAGAGAAGAATAAATGTTCTCCTGTTCTCACTCCAAACTCGTAAAATACGGACGCTGGGCCCGTTCTTCTTTTCCTAAACCCAACTGTCCCGGTGTCGTCCCGCGTCATGGAAACGTACCTTTAATAAGACGACCCACGACCTTTACCTGAACCTAACTGGGTCAAAGTGACGCCGATAGTCCTGACCCAGCGCGGTTAGTTCTGGTGCTAACGGAGACTTTTAGCGTCAATACACACACACACACACACACACACACACACACACACACACACACACACACACACACACACACACACACACACACAATACAAATACAGGTCCGTATTTACGCGATAGGAGTGATAATGAGTTGTAAATAGACCCAGATGAAGGTTCCTCACCGGCGGCCAGCTGCTGTGTGAACCGGGCCGGGTCGGTACCGGTGCCGATGGAGCAGTTCCAGCGCTCGTGTCTGAACTGGTTCTGACACTCAGCGATGGCGAGCCGCGCGCCGTCCCGCACGCTGGGCAGCAGGAACGGCTTCTTCCTGCAGATGTCCCGCTGCCGGGGACTCAGAGGGAGGTCTGCACACACACGGCTCTCTGGGACAGAGCCAGAACCAGAACCCGGGTCAGAACCAGGACCCGGGATAGAACCAGGACCCACGCCCAGCCACCTGGGGACACATTCAGCGTAGAGGGTCAAATAATGACACAAGTTATCTCAGGGGAGTCGGTTGTTTTCATAAAATCGCACATTTTATGAACGTAAAACACAGAAAGTGGAACATGCGCGCGGCCGAATCGAAGAACGCGTGTGGTTGTTGCAGATGATGAAGCTACAGATTAATAACTCACTGTTATAGCTGCGTGGAGACGCAACGAGGCTTAAAATAGTGAATGAAATGTCGGCATTTTTATCGGATATCAAGTTAACTGGGTAAAACAGCTCATATTGATTTTGAATAGATAGAGCAGAGTTTGGTGTAAAGGTGAAATCACAAACGAGGATTACTAACTCTCATCAAACACTCAACCAAACCCCATACAAATATTGGTCAATTTAAAACTGTTAAAGGACATTAAAACTGTACAAAAGTTCAGACATTTTACAAAAACAAAACAAATACTAAGAATAAAAAAGGTCATTTTATTTTCTAAAGTTGTGTTTATGAATGTTTTTAAGCCAAATTAAAGAGTTCCGGATTTATAAAGCGCTCCAACAAACAGTCATCCAACTGGCAGCTTTAAACCTTATTCTTCTGTGTGTTTGGATGAGAAAAGACTCCACAAGTAACTAGTACTTACACAAGCTCTGTATGTAGCTAGAGGCGCTGTGTGGAGAGAAAACTGCATTAAAAACCTGTTAAACTGCGTAATTGGGTAAATTTAAGATCGAGTTTGTCATTCCGGGAACTCGACTGAATACAATTAAAAGCAGATACACAGGACATCCTTAAATAGAAAGTTGTTTAAACGGACTTCGGCTCTGTTGGATAACTGCGTAAAACCGGCCCGCTCCAGTTTTATCGACATATTTTAAACACGTTATTAAGGTTGTTTGCTTCCGTGTGTTTTTATGGGAAAACGGATTAATCCCGATTACATAAACTGTCTGAGCTGTATGTAGAAGTTGTGTGTAGAGAAAATTGCAACTGAAATTGCATTAAAAAACCAACAAAGGGAATCCTTAAATTGACTATTTCTTTCATAAAGTTTTGTTAGGTTGATCTTCAACGTTTAGTTGCTTTATTGTTTAGTATCTTACTTTATGTCTTTGTTCAAAATAAATTACACTAAACTAATTGCGTGTGAAGCAGCGCGCTCCCGCTCGGCTCTCCTGCACCAGCTGATTCGTCAATGAAGCGATTCTGTTTATATATAGGCCTAGGTCTAAATGTCAGATTTTAAAATGTAGGCCTACTCGGGTTGTTTGCTTGTGTGTGTCTAAAGGCTGGATTAATCCCGATAAAGTAATGAGTATTTCAGCTTTGTGATCTGTTTATATAGACGCGGTGTGTAGCACAGCAAATTGCATTAAAAGAAAATCCAAAGGGAAGCCTGGAATTGGCCGTTTCTTCCATGGAGTTTGGTTTGGTTGGATCTCCAAAGTTAATGCGTAGGCCTAATTGAGGAAATTCAAGCGAGAGTTTGTCCCTCCAGGAAATCTACTGGATATAATTTATAGCAGATATACAGAGAAGCCTTAAATAAACTGTTTTTTAAACGGAGTTCGGCTCTGTTGGATCCCCGAAGGTAACTGCGTCAAACCGGCGCGCTCCAGTTTTAACGACATATTTTAAACATTTCATTCAGGTTTGCTTCTGTGTGTTTAGATGTGAAAAGGCTGATGGATCCTGATTAAGTGATTATATAGACGCGGTGTGTAGCCTATAGAGCACATTGCATAAAAAAATTCAAAGCCTTAAATTGGCCGTTTCTTCCATGGAGTTTGGTTTGGTTGCATCTCCAAAGTTAACTGCGTAATTAATCGCGCGTGAAGCAGCGCGCTCCCGCCCCATACTCACATCCAGGTGGCTCTGCAGCAGAGCGGACACACCGACACCAGCAGCAGGGTCAGAGTGCACATGTGTCGGCTCTCCATGGCCTCTTCATCTATCTGAGCCTCCGGGCTAAAACCCGGTCCGGGAGCTGATTCATTAATCCGGGTCCGATAGGATCCAATAAAGGGCGCGCGCGGCGGCCTCCGTCAAGCTCTGTCTGTGCGTGTGTGAGAGTGTGTCTCTCTGTCTGTTTCTCTCTCTCTCTGTCTGTCTGTCTGTCTGTCTGTCTGTCTGTCTGTCTGTCTGTCTGTCTGTGTGTGTGTGTGTGTGCGTGTGTGCGTGCGCGCGCGCGCGTGTGTATGCCTGCCTGCCTGCCTGCCCCGAGGATCCTCATTGGACCGGCAGCAGCTGACGTCACAGCTGGACGCAAATTGGACGGGCCGAAGGATCACAGAGACAAACCGCAGACTGTTTTTTTTTTTTTTTTGATTTTTGAATAGAGTTTGGTGTAGAGGTTAAATCACACAGCAATGATTACTAACCCTCAAACACCATACCAAACTCCATTCAAACATTGGTCAATTTAACACACATCGATACTTGACCATGTACAAAATGTCAGACATTTTACTAAATCCCGCTTAGTCTGCTCTATTATTTTGGCTTAATGCCGTTTTGACATTTGATGGACAATGATGAAACTAAATCAGTCAATTTATACAAGGAATTAGCTCAATATAAAGTAAAACTTTAAAACGGTTTGATTTTTGAATGAAGTTTGGTGTAAAGGTTAAATCACACAGCAAAGATTACTAAACCTCAACCACCAAACCAAACCAAACTCCATACTAATATTAGTCAATTTAACACTGTTAAAAGATATTAAAACTGTACAAAAGTTCAGACATTTTACAAAGATACTGGATGAATTCCACTTTGCCTGCTCAATTATTTAAATATCTGATTTGACATTTGATCGACAATGATGAAACTAAATCAGTCAGTTACTACAAGGATTAATGTAGAGTTCAACTTTAAACTGTTTGATTTTTGAATGAAGTTTGGTGTAAGGGTTAAATCACAGACTATCTAACCCTCAAACACCAAACTCCATTCAAATATGTGTCAATTTAACACTCCAATGAATACTTTAAATTAAGCAAAAGTTATAATATTTTACAAACCAATGGGAGTTATTTCCACTTTGCCTATTTTATTATTAAAATATCTGATTTGACATTTGATCAACAAACTAAATGAGTGAATTTCTACAAGGAATCAATATAAAGTGAAACTTTAAACTGTTTGATTTTTGAATGGAGTTTGGTGTAAACTTTGTAGTTTGTATATTTTTCACATTATCATCCAAACACAGTTATATGTAAAGTAAAACACCTGAAATATGAAACATGTATTTTTCTAAACATCTTTTTTTCAGCTTGATTAATAAATATCATTTTGTCAACTTTTACTCACTTTTTCCAGAGCTTTTTGAGTATATCTCCAACTATCTGATGGTCCCGGGACACGTCGGCATGTTTAGAGAAAAGCGACAAAAACATAAAAAAAATTGTAAAAAAAGTCGGGATAAAAAAACTAAAAAAATATTCAAGAAAAGCAACACATTTTCTTTTAAAAAACCTAGAAAAGAAACTTTAAAAAATCCTGAAAAAAAGCAAAAAGAACCTCTGAAAATAAACCCCCAGGAGGGCAACAAAAACGACAAAAGAATTGTAGAAAAAAAACCTTGAAATAAAAACATTAGAAAAATGAGGAAAAAAAATAAAAACAAACTTTGAATTTTTTTTCTCTAAAAAACCATTGAAAAAAGACAAACGTCAAAAGAAATTGTAGAAAAAAAACTCTAAAAAAAAAGGCAAAAAAATCTGAAAATAAACCTCTAGGAAGGAAGTGTCTAAAAACAATTTAGAAAAAAGGTGAAAAAAAAAAAACCAAAACAACCCAGAAAGGTGACAAAACTGTAAATTAGGCCTTTAACTCTTCAACAAAGGACAAGGACAGCCGGTGATAAAATGTCAGATTTATGATTTAACATTTAAGGAAAAGGACAAATATTAAAATGTATAAAAAGCCAGATTACACTGGTGATATACGGAATACAAACAGATTTCATGTTTTCACAGCTGTTTCCATGTTTCAGAGAGCAGAAAAGAATCCTAACATTCATATAAATATATTTATATATTCTATATTCCAGCATGTCAACATGTTTAGAGATTAAAGGCACAAATATACATCTGTAGAAAAATATAAGCAGATAGAGAGAATCACATGAGAGGTTTTCACATGATGATATGTTATTATAACAGTTAGCTCTGAGTCTTTGGTTCTGATATCAGGATCATATAAAAATATATATCAATATAAATATGTAAGGAGGCCCAGAGAGACAGAGAGGCTGCTGGGAGACCGAGAGACGATTAAATATGAGATAGACTACAGTCTGGATATTTCTCTCAGTATTAAAGTTCTCAAACTCAGCTCTTTTTGGGAAGAACTGGAGCAGGTTTTAATCTCTGAAAAGCTTCAGGTGTTTAGTCTCTTATTAAGAGTCAGTTTGTGTCCATCTTGGACCTGTCTTTCCGTTCTGTCCCTTTAAGAACTCGCTTTGTGGTTAAAATCCCCAAATAATAAGACCAGTCCACCTGGAGGAGAGAGTTCAGCGCTGAGAGGTTTCTTTGGGACACAGGCGGCTCAGCAGGATCTCCGAGTACACCTGGTTCACCGCTCCCCTCACGTGATAGGCCGAGGCTTTAGGCCCCGTTTCCTGGGCCGTGTCCCGCGCGTCTGATTGGCTGCTGAGCTCTGGTGAGGTCCGGTTAGTCGAGGACGGAGCGTTGGACCAAAAACTCTCCACCTGTGACGGCAGAAGAAGAGATTCAAAACAAGGTGTCACATCTTCTCTGATTGGTCGGTTGAGTCTCAGCCGATGTATGTGTATTTGAGTGTGTTTGTCTGCGTGTGTGTCTGTGTGTGTGTATGTGTGTGTGTCTGTGTATGTGTGTGTCTGTGTGTGTCTGTGTGTGTGTGTATGTGTGTCTGTGTATGTCTGTGTGTGTCTGTGTATGTGTGTGTCTGTGTATGTGTATGTGTATGTGTATGTGTATGTGTGTGTGTGTGTGTGTCTGTGTCTGTGTGTGTGTGTGTGTGTCTGTGTCTGTGTGTGTGTGTGTGTGTGTGTGTGTGTGTGTGTGTGTGTGTGTGTGTGTGTGTGTGTGTGTGTGTGTGTGTGTGTGTGTGTGTGTGTTACCTCGTGGAAGTGGCAGGCGCAGCGTCCCTGCAGGAACTCTTTGTGTCGTCCCATCGTAATGCTGAACGTGTCAATGACCTCGTACCCATGATGCTTTGCTGCGGCGATGATGTCACGGTTCTGTCTGTCGAGATCCTGGATCTCTTTCTGAAAACATCAGACCAGAGTACAGACAGAGAGAGTTTAAAATAGAGAGGGTTTACATTTTTATAAATAGCTACAGAGAGTGTTAAACCCTGCTACACAATGCTACACCATGCTAGACCCTGCTACACAATGCTACACCATGCTAGACCCTGCTACACAATGCTACACCATGCTAGACCCCGCTACACAATGCTACACCATGCTAGACCCCGCTACACAATGCTACACCATGCTAGACCCCGCTACACCATGCTACGCCATGCTAGACCCCGCTACACACTGCTACGCCATGCTAGACCCCGCTACACAATGCTATACCATGCTACGCCATGCTAGACCCCGCTACACAATGCTACACCATGCTAGACCCCGCTACACCATGCTAGACCCGCTACACCATGCTAGACCCCGCTACACCATGCTACACCATGCTAGACCCGCTACACCATGCTACGCCATGCTGAACCCGCTACACACTGCTTTCGCCATGCTAGACCCCGCTACACAATGCTACACCATGCTACGCCATGCTGAACCCGCTACACACTGCTAAGCCATGCTGAACCCGCTACACAATGCTACACCATGCTGAGACCCGCTACACAATACTACACCATGCTAGACCCTGCTACACAATGCTACACCATGCTACGCCATGCTGAACCCGCTACACACTGCTACACCATACTAGACCCGCTACACCATGCTCGCCATGCTGACCCCGCTACACACTGCTACACCATGCTAGACCCGCTACACCATGCTACGCCATGCTGAACCCGCTACACACTGCTACGCCATGCTGAACCCGCTACACTGCTACGCCATGCTAGACCCGCTACACAATGCTACACCATGCTAGACCCGCTACACAATACTACACCATGCTAGACCCTGCTACACAATGCTACACCATGCTACGCCATACTACATAATGCTACGCCCTGCTAGACCCCGCTACACACTGCTACGCCATGCTAGACCCCGCAACACAATGCTACACCATGCTAGACCCCGCTACACACTGCTACGCCATGCTAGACCCCGCAACACAATGCTACACCCTGCTACGCCATACTACATAATGCTACGCCCTGCTGCTATGTCATGCTACATCATGCTATGCCCTGCAACACCAAGACTCTGGTTCTGTCCGAGGTTTCGGTCTGTTTAAAGGAAGTTTTTCCTCACCACTGTCCCACCAAAGTCTACCTCTTGGGGGGAATTGTTGTGTCTCTGTAAATGATAGAGTGTGGTCTAGACCTACTCTACCTGTAAAGTGTTCTGAGATAACTCCTGGTAGGATCGGACACTATAAATAAACAGGAACCAGAAGCGTACCAGAGTGAGCGATCGGATCCCGTCTACAGGAAGATGGAAGCCCATCCCCAGAGACTTCACCACCACCACCATCTCCCCCAGAGACTCTCTGAGGAGACAACACATTCATCGTCTTCGTCACAGCTGGAAATTAAGTATGTTTTATAACCCAATCCACTTTATTTATAGAGCACGATTTTAACAAACAGTTTCCAAAGTGCTGCACAAAAAGATAAAACAGAATAAATGGATAAAACAATAAAAAGATGAGGTACCCAATATAAAGATAAAAGCAATACAAATAAAAATTAAAAAAAATAAGTAGAATAAATACAAAACTAAAAAGCACTGCCCGCACACAATAAAAATATGCAAGTATACACATCAGATCAACACTCTACCTAACAAATAACATCGGGTTGAGATATACT
>NC_041353.1:459012-491512 GCF_004354835.1 Perca flavescens
GACCTCTAGTGTTTGTTTATACCGTGTTTGTATATATTATTTACATTAAAAAGAGTAGTATATATATATATATATATATATATACACATACATATATATACACAGTGAGGAAAATAAGTATTTGAACAACCTGCTATTTTGCAAGTTCTCCCACTTAGAAATCATGGAGGGTCTGAAATGGTCATCGAGGTGCATGTCCACTGTGAGAGACATAATAAAAAAAAAAAAAAATCCAGAAATCACAATGTATGATTTTTTAACTATTTATTTGTATGATACAGCTGCAAATAAGTATTTGAACACCTGAGAAAATCAATGTTAATATTTGGTACAGTAGCCTTTGTTTGCAAGTACAGAGGTCAAACGTTTCCTGTAGTTTTTCACCAGGTTTGCACACACTGCAGGAGGGATTTTGGCCCTCCTCCTCCACACAGATCTTCTCTAGATCAGTCAGGTTTCTGGGCTGTCGCTGAGAAACACGGAGTTTGAGCTCCCTCCAAAGATTCTCTATTGGGTTTAGGTCTGGAGACTGGCTAGGCCACGCCAGAACCTTGATATGCTTCTTACAGAGCCACTCCTTGGTTATCCTGGCTGTGTGCTTGGCTCATTGTCATGTTGGAAGACCCAGCCTCGACCCATCTTCAATGCTCTAACTGAGGGAAGGAGGTTGTTCCCCAAAATCTCACAATACATGGCCCCGGTCATCCTCTCCTTAATACAGTGCAGTCGCCCTGTCCCATGTACAGAAAAAACTCCCCCAAAGCATGATGCTACCCCCATGCTTCACAGTAGGGATGGTGTTCTTGGGATGGTACTCATCATTCTTCTTCCTCCAAACACGGTTAGTGGAATTATGACCAAAAAGTTCTGTTTTGGTCTCATCTGACCACATGACTTTCTCCCATGACTCCTCTGGATCATCCAAATGGTCATTGGCAAACTTAAGACGGGCCTGGACATGTGCTGGTTTAAGCAGGGGAACCTTCCGGGCCATGCATGATTTCAAACCATGACGTCTTAGTGTATTACCAACAGTAACCTTGGAAACGGTGGTCCCAGCTCTTTTCAGGTCATTGACCAGCTCCTCCCGTGTAGTTCTGGGCTGATTTCTCACCTTTCTGAGGATCATTGAGACCCCACGAGGTGAGATCTTGCATGGAGCCCCAGTCCGAGGGAGATGTCATGTTTAGCTTCTTCCATTTTCTAATGATTGCTCCAACAGTGGACCTTTTTTCACCAAGCTGCTTGGCAATTTCCCCGTAGCCCTTTCCAGCCTTGTGGAGGTGTACAATTTTGTCTCTAGTGTCTTTGGACAGATCTTTGGTCTTGGCCATGTTAGTAGTTGGATTCTTACTGATTGTATGGGGTGGACAGGTGTCTTTATGCAGCTAACAACCTCAAACAGGTGCATCTAATTTAGGATAATAAATGGAGTGGAGGTGGACATTTTAAAGGCAGACTAACAGGTCTTTGAGGGTCAGAATTCTAGCTGATAGACAGGTGTTCAAATACTTATTTGCAGCTGTATCATACAAATAAATAGTTAAAAAATCATACATTGGGATTTCTGGATTTTGTTTTTTAGATTATGTCTCTCACAGTGGACATGCACCTACGATGACAATTTCAAACCCTCCATGATTTACAAGTGGGAGAACTTGCAAAATAGCAGGGTGTTCAAATACTTATTTTCCTCACTGTATATATATATATATATATATATATATATATATATATATATATATATATATGTATATGTGTGTGTGTGTGTATGTGTATACTTTAAATTACCAGTTGAAAAGCTGACGGCGTCTTCATCTGCTGCTGAAACTGAAGCATGAGAAGAAACTTGTCTTCTGACAAACAGACGCCGTGTGTGCCTCTACAGCCACCGTACTGTCCACAGAGAGACAGACAGGCAGACAGGTAGACAGATAGATAGACAGGCAGACAGACAGACAGACAGGCAGATAGAGAGACAGACAGACAGAGAGCAGACAGGCAGACAGGAATAAAGTTATTACAAAGTTATTCTTTTCAACACATTTCTTCAGAAGATAAAAAGACGTCTCCTCATCTGTCCCATCACCTGTCTCCTCACCTGTCTCCTCACTTTTCCCTTCACCTGTCTCCTCACCTGTCTCTTCACCTGTCTCCTCACCTGTCTCTTCACTTTTCCCCTCACCTGTCTCTTCACCTGTCTCCTCACCTGTCTCTTCACTTTTCCCCTCACCTGTCTCCTCACCTGTCTCCTCATCTGTCCCATCACCTGTCTCTTCACTTTTCCCCTCACCTGTCTCCTCACCTGTCTCTTCACCTGTCTCTTCACTTTTCCCCTCACCTGTCTCCTCACCTGTCTCCTCACCTGTCTCCTCATCTGTTCCCTCATCTGTTCCCTCACCTGTCCCCTCACCTCTCTCCTCACCTGTCTCACCTGTCCCCTCACCTGTCTCCTCACCTGTCTCCGCTCCGTCTGCGTCTCTGAGGACAGGAACAGGAAGTGCAGTGTGTCCTCCAGGATCCCGTCTTTGGTGATCTGTCTGTCAAATGTGTCGCCGCTCAGAGAAGAAAACGTCAGCTCAGTTTCCACCTGAAGAAATAAAAACACACTGCTGACCAATCACAGAACAACGAGTTTCAACAGACACTATAGGGGGACAATGTTTCGGGACGCCCGCGGATCACGGTGAGTTCGCCAAAAGATTGCGAGACATTTCTAGGCTACTTAGTATGCGGAAGGCATCGATTCTTCAAAGCTACCCTTAATCAATATATGGGTGTTTTGAGTGTAAGAAGATCTCCGTTAGGAATTACGTAATGAAATGGCCTAGGCCTTCAGGTAATACATGTTACCTAGACCTGTAGGTAATGCATGTTACCTATAGGCCTGCAGGTAATACATGTTACCTATAGACCTGTAGGTAATACATCTTACCTATAGACCTGTAGGTAATACATCTTACCTATAGACCTGCAGGTAATACATCTTACCTATAGACCTGCAGGTAATACATCTTACCTATAGACCTGCAGGTAATACATCTTACCTATAGACCTGCAGGTAATACATCTTACCTATAGACCTGCAGGTAATACATCTTACCTATAGACCTGTAGGTAATACATCTTACCTATAGACCTGCAGGTAATACATCTTACCTATAGACCTGCAGGTAATACATCTTACCTAGGCCTGCACGTAATGCATATGACCTAGACCTGTAGGTAATGTATGTTACCTATAGATCCGTAGGTAATGTATGTTACCTATAGACCTGTAGGTAATGTATGTTACCTATAGATCCGTAGGTAATGTATGTTACCTATAGACCTGCAGGTAATGTATGTTACCTATAGACCTGCCGGTAATGTATGTTACCTATAGATCTGCAGGTAATGTATGTTACCTATAGACCTGTAGGTTATTTTTTACCTATAGATCCGTAGGTAATGTATGTTACCTATAGACCTGTAGGTAATGTATGTTACCTATAGAACTGTAGGTTTTTTTTTACCTATAGATCCGCAGGTAATGCATGTTACCTATAGACCTGTAGGTAATGTATGTTACCTATAGACCTGTAGGTAATGCATGTTACCTAGACCTGCAGGTAATGCATGTTACCTAGACCTGCAGGTAATGCATGTTAACTAGACCTGCAGGTAATGCATGTTAACTAGACCTGCAGGTAATACATGTTAACTAGACCTGCAGGTAATACATGTTAACTAGACCTGCAGGTAATACATGTTACCTAGGTCTGCAGGTAATGTATGTTACCTAGACCTGCAGGTAATACATGTTACCTAGGTCTGTAGGTAATGCATGTTACCTAGACCTGCAGGTAATGCATGTTACCTAGACCTGCAGGTAATACATGTTACCTAGACCTGCAGGTAATGCATGTTACCTAGGTCTGCAGGTAATGCATGTTACCTAGACCTGCAGGTAATGCATGTTACCTAGACCTGTAGGTAATGCATGTTACCTAGGTCTGCAGGTAATGCATGTTACCTAGACCTGTAGGTAATGTATGTTACCTAGGTCTGCAGGTAATGTATGTTACCTATCAGGCCCGGATTGGCTAATTGGGAGCACTGGGAGAATTCCCGGTGGGCCGGTCTTGTTGTTTGGTTGTGAGGGCCGGTGTTCAGGTATGGCACTGGGTTGAAATCATAGTTGAATATTATGGATTCTGTCCCTATGCTGCCTGCACTCGCAGCCCACTTTTTTTTATATTTACAGTAGGCTATTTATTTGTTCTTGCAGCCCACCGTTCTCTTCATTCATGCAGCCCACTCGCAGAGTGCCGCCTGGTTAATGATGACCTATTTATCTTCTGAGTCGTCCGACGGCAGCACCTCGCTAGAAAAACAACAAACCATCATCGTACACAAGTCGCTGGTGTTGGTTGGAGGATGCCACCGCGAGCAAAAAGAAGCGGTTTTAAACGGGTAGTAGAAAGGGCCAAACGGCACTGACAAGGCGTCACTTTAAAAAGGAGAGCTCTAGAAAGTGACTCGGCCAGATGAACTTTTTCTATTTTTAGCAAAACGCCAAATGAAGACGTTGAGACGGGTAAGCTAAGTTAGTTAGGAGAAGTGACTGCAAACCAGCGTTTATGTTTATGAATCAAACTTGTTCTTGTAGCTCCGCAGCAGCAGCTAGTAGTCCTACTGGTCCAGTCTGCTGCTAACAGTGACCATGAAGAGCCAGTAAGGTTACCAAGCAGCAGCTAGTAGTCCTACTGGTCCAGTTTGCTGCTAACAGTGACAATGAAGAGCCAGTAAGGTTACCAAGCAGCAGCTAGTAGTCCTACTGGTCCAGTCTGCTGCTAACAGTGACGATGAAGAGCCAGTAAGGTTACCAAGCAGCAGCTAGTAGTCCTACTGGTCCAGTTTGGTGCTAACAGTGACGATGAAGAGCCAGTAAGGTTACCAAGCAGCAGCTAGTAGTCCTACTGGTCCAGTCTGCTGCTAACAGTGACGATGAAGAGCCAGTAAGGTTACCGAGCAGCAGCTAGTAGTCCTACTGGTCCAGTCTGCTGCTAACAGTGACGATGAAGAGCCAGTAAGGTTACCAAGCAGCAGCTAGTAGTCCTACTCGTCCAGTCTGCTGCTAACAGTGACGATGAAGAGCCAGTAAGGTTACCAAGCAGCAGCTAGTAGTCCTACTGGTCCAGTCTGCTGCTAACGGTGATGATGAAGAGCCAGTAAGGTTACCAAGCAGCAGCTAGTAGTCCTACTGGTCCAGTTTGCTGCTAACAGTGACAATGAAGAGCCAGAAAGGTTACCAAGCAGCAGCTAGTAGTCCTACTGGACCAGTAGGCTTCCTGGTCCAGTCTGCTGCTAACAGTGACGATGAAGGGCCAGTAAGGTTACCAAGCAGCAGATATATGAGCCCAGAACTCCAGTTTGGGCAGGTAGGGTTGATCATTGACTGAATATTATAAGAATTAATAAGTGTGGTGTTGACCTGCTCTATATGAAAAATGCCCTGGGATAATTAATGATGCCAGATGATTCGGCACTACCGTAATGACACTGGCTTGACTTGATCAGAAAGCTTTGTAAAAAGGAGAGATTTGTGCTGAGAATTATGACAATTTATAAAATGTGATTTAGGGTCAGAAGCAGAGCCAGTAGTGTGCATTAGGGACAGCTGCTGTCAGTGTGGATGGCACATCTACTGTAAGCTGTTGTTTCACAGTGTGTGAACAAGCAAACATGATCAGATTAGCTACAATATAATCACTTTTTATGACCAAATATTACTTGTGACCCATTATAAAGGTTGTATGAAATATTCAAAGGAAAAAATAGATTATGGTGTCATTAGAAAGTGCAATACAATGTATCTTGTTCTTTATTTAATCTGTGATTACTTATTTGCACAGAAACAGATTCTGATATTGTTCAACATCATTGGGTTAACTAGATAGATTTTAACTTTTCTAATAAATCTACATTGTGAAGCAACACTTGGAAATAGTGATATTTTACCAAATACACAGAATTACAAGGATGTAGTGGACAGGGTGCTATTGCAGACTTACTGTATATACTAAGGTTTTGATTAATTTTTTTAATATAGTCATTTGTGAAGTAAAGTGGGCCGGTCTAAGGCATGAAAATCCAGGGCTGAAAATGAGTCCCAATCCGGCCCTGTTACCTATAGACCTACAGGTAATACATGTTACATGTGCTCTGCAAAGTTCAGATGGTACAGTCCACTGTAGGGGGGTCTGACATCATTGGGAAACATATACAGTATACAGGTAAACAGGTAAAAATTATATAAACATGTTTTGAGCCCACTGTACTCTTTTGAGGAGTGGGTTGTCTGTCCACCCCCCACCCCGAAATCTACCCCTATACCCAAGAGCAGCTGAGGACACGCTGCCCTCTGCTGGACGTATACTGTCTCTGATCTCTGAGGACAGACTTACCTGTCCATCAGGAAATATAAAGATTCAACAACATTTAGAGTTAAAAGGAGGGGGGGGGGGTTAAAGAAGGTAAGGAAATAAGTAGGAAAGACCAGGAGAAGAGAAAAGGAGAAAGTAAGGAAGGAAAGAAAGGAAAGTAAGAAAGGAAAGAAATAGGTGTGGTAGAAAAGGATGAAGTGTGAAGGAAAATGGAGAGAATAGAAAGAATTGGTAGAGAAAGAGATGAGATGATAAGGAATGGAGGGAGGGAAGGGAGAGGAAAGAACAGGTGAAGGTAGAGCTGGAAAAGAAAGAAAATGAAAAAGGGAAAGTAGCACTTAGGAAAGGAAAGAAAGTATTAAGTGTGAAGGAAAAGGAAAGAAAGGAAAGGGGAAAGAAGGAGATAATGAAGGAAAGGAGGAGATAAGGAAGGAGACGCTGCCCTCTGCTGGACGTTTACCGTCTCTGATCTCTGAGGACAGATAGTTCACTTCAAGAAGAGAAGAAGAAAGGGAAGAAAGAAAGGAAAAGAAAGAGGAAAGACCAGAAAAGGGAAGGAAGGAAGGGACCAATTAAGAAAGGAAAAAAAGTATGTGTGTAAATGTATGTAAGTGTGAAGGAAAAGAATGAAAGAAGGATGGAAATGAAAAAGGGAAGAGAGGATGGGAAGGAAAGGAGGGAAAGAAGTGATAAAGAAGAAATTAAAACGTGTTAAAAGAAGGTATCTGTCTGTCTCTCCGTCTGTCTGTCTGTCTGTCTGTCTGATGATCATAAAGTTTTGTTGAGAAAGCAGCATGCAGCTGTCTGAGTCTCTTCACTGATCACAGACCAGTTTAACAACAGACTCTTTATTCTCTTTAAATTACTATAACTAGTCATCAACTACAGCTTCATCTGCTCAGTGTTTTCAAAATAAAAGCTGGACAGAGATCAGAGCTGAGTCCTCTAATCTGAGGCTCCTGACCCCTCAGTGTTGCCAACTCTTCTCTTATAACCGTACAACACTTTGTCTGCAGTCACTTTTTAGAAATAAAGTCCCTAAGAGGGTCTGAAAAGTTACTAAATCTAGAAAGAAATTCTCCAAGTTGGCAACTCTTCCTCTGACAGGCCGCAGTAAGAGAAACTAAAATATATTTATATTAAATAAAAAGGAAACCTTTCTCTTTGCTTGTTATTAAAATATTGGATAGTTTTATTTGCTCAGTAAACCAGCGCGCCCCCATTTGTTCTGAAAGGTCACAACAAAATCTAAAGATGCAGATAAAGAGTCGGTCCGTTACCTGGACGACGAGCGGTGTGATGGAGCTGCTGAAGAGCAGAGAGAACGTCAAGAGCTGGAAACACAACACACACCTGCAACACAACACAACATCAATCACACACCTGCAACACAACAACATCAATCACACACCTGCAACACAACATCAATAACACACCTGCAACACAACACAACATCAATCACACACCTGCAACACAACACCTATCACACACATGCAACACAACACAACATCAATAACACACCTGAAACACAACACAACATCAATAACACACCTGCAACACAACATCAATAACAGACCTGCAACACAACATCAATAACACACCTGCAACACAACACAACATCAATCACACACCTGCAACACAACACAACATCAATCACACACCTGCAACACAACATCAATCACACACCTGCAACACAACATCTATCAACACAACATCTATCACACACATGCAACACAACACAACATCAATAACAGACCTGTAACACAACATCAATCACACACCTGCAACACAACACAACATCTATCACACACCTGCAACACAACACAACATCAATCACACACCTGTAACACAACATCAATCACACACCTGCAACACAACACAACATCAATCACACACCTGCAACACAACACAACATCTATCACACACCTGCAACACAACATCAATAACACACCTGCAACACAACATCTATCACACACCTGCAACACAACATCAATAACACACCTGCAACACAACATCAATCACACACCTGCAACACAACATCAATCACACACCAGCAACACAACACAACATCTATCACACACCTGCAAGACAACATCAATCACACACCTGCAACACAACATCAATCACACACCTGCAACACAACACAACATCAATCACACACCTGCAACACAACACAACATCTATCACACACCTGCAACACAACATCAATAACACACCTGCAACACAACACAACATCTATCACACACCTGCAAGACAACATCAATCACACACCTGCAACACAACATCAATCACACACCTGCAACACAACATCAAAAACACACCTGCAACACAACACAACACCAATAACACACCTGCAACACAACACAACATCAATAAAACACCTGCAACACAAAACAACATCTATCACACACCTGCAACACAACAATCACACACCTGCAACACAACATCAATAACACACCTGCAACACAACAATCACACACCTGCAACACAACATCAATAACACACCTGCAACACAACACAACATCAATCACACACCTGCAACACAACACAACATCTATCACACACATGCAACACAACACAACATCAATAACACACCTGGAACACAACACAACATCTATCACACACCTGTAACACAACATCAATAAAACACCTGCAACACAACACAACATCAATCACACACCTGCAAGACAACACAACATAAATCACACACCTGCAACACAACACAAAATCTATTACACACCTGCAACACAACACATCAATCACACACCTGTAAACTGTAACAGGGGTGTGTTGAACATCCTACTAGAGGGCTGCATTGGGATTGTTGTGGGAGTGGGCGGTTTAAACTTTGTTGCGGGCGGGAGCGAGCGGCTAAAAAAAACACTGCGGGATCGGGATGTAGCCTGGAACCCCCCCACACCAGCAGACACCATAGATATACATATATACTGACTGAGTTTATACTGTATATCTATGAGCAGACACCATAGATATACATATATACTGACTGAGTTTATACTGTATATCTATGAGCAGACACCATAGATATACATATATACTGACTGAGTTTATACTGTATATCTATGAGCAGACACCATAGATATACATATATACTGACTGAGTTTATACTGTATATCTATGAGCAGACACCATAGATATACACATATACTGACTGAGTTTATACTGTATATCTATGAGCAGACACCATAGATATACATATATACTGACTGAGTTTATACTGTATATCTATGAGCAGACACCATAGATATACACATATACTGACTGAGTTTATACTGTATATCTATGAGCAGATACCAGCAGCATGTCAGAGGCTCCATCCACCGTCTGCCCCCCCTCATCCTCTGCTCCTTCCTCCCCCTCTCACAGCAGCAAGCACCTACCTTCTTTCCCTGCATCTTCTCCCTATTAGCCTATAAAATGATGTGTTTTCTCATGCGGGATGGGAGAAAACACAAAATCAATGCATCTCTATTATTGTGCGGGCATAAATTCTCAGAGTTTTGCGGGTGCGGGCGGTAATGGTCAGAAATTCAGAGGAAGCGGGAAGGAGAAAACAGTCCCGCGCAGGGCTCTACATCCTACCATAGATATAGAACTCAACAGTGTTGATTTCACCAAAGTTCTTCAGATTATCAACCATGAAGTGTAAACCCTCGGCTGGGAGGTTTACCTGCTGAAAGGTTGTTGCTTCTGATTGGTCGACACGGCGGCCTGCAGAACTTCCCCGATCACCTTCTTCGTCTGCCCCAAAGCATCATGGGAAGCGTTTGGTCCAAACTGCTGCAGCAGGAAGTTCCTGAGCTGAGAGACGAAAAGATGAAGTGATTAACCAGCAGAGGGTGGCAGAGACACTGAGAGTAAAATATAGTAATTTACAAACATTTACATTAATTTAAACCAGAAGAAAAAAGTAAAATAGGATTAAAAACTGAAAAAAAATGAATTAAAAGAAGAAGAAAAATAATAAAAGTTAGGAGTTAGGGAAGATGAGGAAGAAATGAACGATCAATAAGGAAAGGAAGGAAGAAAAGGATGAAGTGTGAAGGAAAAGAAAAGGAAAGAACGAGCGCAGGATGGAAAGGAAATAAAGGTGAGAAAGTAGAGGAAAAGAAAGGAAAGGCGGAGATGAGGAAGCATCAGAGTAGGATAGAAGGAGAAGAGATGCTATGGAAGGAGATGAGATGATAAGGAAAGGAGGAAGTGAAGAAGGAAAGATAAGACAAAGGGAGGAGAGAAGAGGACAAAGTAGGTCTTAGGAAAGAAAGGATGAAGTGTGAAAGAAAGGAAATGAGGAAAAAGGAAGTTATTTGTTTTCGTTGTTTCTATCGGCAGTTTGTATGAACAGAGCCAAAAGTTTAGGTCCGGTGGATTCCATAGTTACATGTCTGCAACCGGCACATTTTCTACATTTTGACCAACTATGATGTATGAAGAGTGAAAACTGTAGGAGGGAGAGAGAGTAATTTGTTTGGAAAGATTTCAGCGAATCGTATTGCAGCTCCCCCCTCGGTCCTCCCCTCTAGCTCTTAACATTCTGTCTCCATACACACACACACTGGAAGATCTGAAACAGTCTGAAAACTGGACGATACTTAAACTGTAATTTGGTAGAAACCGTGCTTGATATCAGAATGCCCATTCTGCCCAATAAAGGTCAAAATCTTGTCTTCAGTTTAAACTTTTAATTATTTTTCTACATTAAAGTATGGCGATACAGTATGGCTCCAAAGAGGGGTTGTTTTGAGCGATTTCCCAAAGATTTCCCATTCAAGTCTATGGGAAATTTGGTGCCGTTTTTTGTTGATTTCGGCAAATCTCTTAGAAAAGTCATAGCACACCATTCCCGGTCATTACTCACATTTTCATATATTCGTGTGTTGGCAACGCTCTGTGACTAGAAGTGGGACAAAAATGTGGCGGAATAAGTATGGGAATAATAGTCAGTGTAATAATATTTAGGTTTTGTACCTTTGTGGGCCGTCCCCGCCGCTCCTGATTGGTCGTCACCACGGTGATGTCGTGCAGGAAGGAAGTCAGCGGCTTCACCGACGTCACCAGGACGTAAACATTCACCATGGCAACCAGAGTGGGAGGCGGGGCTCCGACAGGCGAGCGGCTGTCAAACAGGAAACAGGAAGTTCAGAAAGAGATCAGAGAGACTGAAGCTCAGCCGGAGTAATCTGATTACCTGTCTGCTCCCTCAGGGAGCCGCAGCTTCTGATTGGTCGATCCACAGGCGTGTGGGCTCATGGGTAATTCGGATCCTGAGACGGTGGAGCAAAAAACAGAACAAAACCAAACTTTATTTACAAAAAATTGACACGTAAAAGTCTCGGGGGAAGTTATCTCGGATGTCAGCGTGCTCTTATTTTGAAAAGAAAAGTAAATAACTCAGAGCGAAGAAAGAGAAAAAACAGGGGAATAAAAAAGGAATGTAAAAACAAGAAGAAAAAGTAAAATAGTTGTTTTGTTTTTTATAAATAAAAAAACTTTCCAAGAAAAATAAATAAAAATGTAAAAATAAAGAGAAAACAAAAGAGATAATAGAAATCAAACTTCCTCCTTGTTTATGCACCGGGGACGGATTATCATGCAATTAATTCTCACGTCAATACAGGGCTGGGGTAACAAAATCAGCCCTGGGCGCCCGGTTAGCTCAGTTGGTAGAGCGCGCACCCATATATAGAGGTGTACTCCTCGATGCAGCGGCTGCAGGTTCGATTCTGACCTGTGGCCCTTTGCTGCATGTCATTCCTCCCTCTCTCTCCCCTTTCATGTATTCATATCTGTTGAACGGAGGTTCAGCTGAAAACCCCAACAGCTAAAAATGTAATCATGCTAAAAGTTACATTACTGATATTACTATAAAACATGCTTTAGAGAAATGTTAGTGTGGATTGTTTTGTGACTGTCTGCCGGAGTATGAGACTGCCGTAGCGTAGAGGAGAGTAAATATGTATGTGAGAGGAGGATGGGGAGTTAATGTGAAACATATGCACTCGTAGATCATCCTGTCTTGTACCTACATTTGTCTGGAGAGGAGAGTTGGGCAGTCGTATTTGTTTATTACTTGTGTAATGCATAGGGCCGTGTTGGCATTGACCTGGTCCTGAACTGAGCTGTTAGATTGAGCAATGCATAGATACCAGACATGGTCACATGTTAAACTTCCTTTACGTGTCTTCCCACTTGTATCTGCATTAAGATTGAACTACCCTATAAGGTCACATGAAGTAGTGATACAAAGCCTCCATAACTGTCACATCGCTCATCACCTGTCAAATAAAGGAGGAAAAATGGCCAAAAAAATAATAATTTAAAATGAATCTTAAAAAAAAATTTGCCTAGACTTTGGAGATCCAGACCAGATCGGCCAATCATAGCCGGCCGAATATCAACCATCCACATACAACATGTACCTATCATGTAGACCAGGGGTCACCAACCTTTTCAAAACTGAGAGCTACTTCATGGGTATGGAAGGGCTACCACTTTGATACGCTCTTCTGAAATAACAAATGTGCGCAGTTTGCCTTTAGTTATATATGATTATTAATGATTAATGATAATCATCTATGTGAAGACACTGATCATGTTAATGATTTCTCACAATAATTATCAACAATGACTTAATAAGGTGGGAAACAAGATAATATCAATATTCAATTTTCATTTTTAGAGCAGGCCTGAGGGCTACTCATGTGGTCCTTGGGGGCTACCTGGTGCCCGCGGGCACCGTGTTGGTGACCCCTGATGTAGACTATATCTGCAGCAAAGTACAGCAGAGAATCTACTTTTTAAGGAGACTTAGGTCATTCTGAGGGAGCAGCAAAATCCTGTTTCTTTTCTTTGTGTCAACAATTCAAAGCATCCTGCAGTATGGGGGTTAGGGTGGTTTGGGGGCCTCTCAGTTCATCTGAAGAGCATCCTGCAGTATGGGGGGTTAGGGGTGGTTTGGGGGCCTCTCAGCTCATCTGAAGAGCATCCTGCAGTATGGGGGTTAGGGTGGTTTGGGGGCCTCTCAGCTCATCTGAAGAGCATCCTGCAGTATGGGGGTTAGGGTGGTTTGGGGGCCTCTCAGCTCATCTGAAGGCCAGGATTCTACGGCTTCGGAGGATTTGTTCCAAATTGGTGGGATGTTCCGTGGAGAATGTGTTGACTGAAAGCCACGTATTGCACACCGTCAGACTGGCTGACAAAATCTCCCAGGACTCTTCCCATGTGTTGCATGGGGAGTACCAACTCCTGCCCTGCGGGGGGCGCTGTAGGGTCCCAGAACGCAGAAAGAACAAATATCACACTCAACACTCAAACACTCATTTGTTCCTCTGTCAATATCTCTGCTGAATCAACTCAGGATAGCAAAGAAGTGATAGTTCCCCCCTATTTTAACTTGTATCTATTTTTCCTTTTATCTATATATTTATGGCTATTTAAGACCACTCTTGCAGGGCAGGGCCCCCCTCATATTAATTATCTATTTATGTTTAATTGATGCCTCTATGTTTTTAGCTTCTGTTTTTAGGTTGTTGTGTTGTGATTGTTGAAGCTTGTATCGCAAGACAAATTTCCGTGTACACAGACAATAAAGTGCTATCTATCTATCTACCTACCTACCTACCTACCTACCTACCTACCTGCCTACCTACCTACCTACCTGCCTATCTACCTACCTACCTACCTACCTGCCTATCTACCTACCTACCTGCCTATCTACCCATACCTACGCCATCTACCTACCTGCCTATCTACCTACCTACTTACCTATCTATCCACCAGCAGGGCTCAACATAGAGATTTGCTCAAACTGCAGACTCTAGCTGCTGTACAATCACAGCTACACGTTAACTCTTGTCTGCTCTGATCACATCTTCCGTCACTTTCTCTCTCTTCACGACATGGTAGATGTGCAGCTCATGTTGCTATGGTAACTGTTTCCTGTGTGACTCACCTGTTCGTTCAGACTGAGTGAGGAAGTGACAGAGGCCTCCACCTGCGTCAGAGAACGCCTCCATCACCGCGGGCAACAGGTTCACCTGAGACAAAGAGACACAGGTGAGTCCACAGACGCTCAGCCAGGCTGCTCTCTGATTGGCTGAGTCCACAGACGCTCAGCCAGGCTGCTCTCTGATTGGCTGAGTCCACAGACGCTCAGCCAGGCTGCTCTCTGATTGGCTGAGTCCATAGACGCTCAGCCAGGCTGCTCTCTGATTGGCTGAGCGGCGGCTGCGAGTCTCACCGTCTGATGACGCTGCAGCCGCGAGAAGGAGACTCTCCTCAGACAGCTTCTCTCCGCACCTCTGAGACACAGCAGCAGGCTCCACCCACTCACACCTGTAACCACGGAGACACAGACAGGAAGTTACACCTGGACCACGTTCAGCCCGACAACACGTAGCAACCCGTCTGTGTGTGTGTCTGTGTGTGTGTGTGTGTGTGTCTGCCTGTCTGTCTGTTTGTGTGAATGTGTGTGTGTGTGTGTGTGTGTGTCTGTCTGTCTGTGTGTGTGTGTGTGTGTGTGTGTGTGTGTGTGTGTGTGTGTGTGTGTGTGTGTGTGTGTGTGTTCTTCGTCATAACATCTGAACTGTCCCTTTAAGATAAAACTTATCAGCTGTCTGAGAAAGCTCCACTCCTTACATTATATCATCTGAACAGACCAGGTAACATGTTAGTTCCTGTTGAGTTGTCAGTGAGAAGAGACTCACCGACAGACAGACGGTAAGATTTACCTTTTATTATTTATTTGGAAAGATATTCACAGATTCTAAATTCTGGGATCAATAACTTCTGAGCAAAATGTTATCAAATCACAAACGATGCATCTTTTCTACCGTAGTAAGGTTAACAACGAGCTACAAACTAATTTTCATCAAAAAGAGCCGTCCTCCAACCTGGAGAAATAACATTGGTCTCTACGAGCAGCCGGTGGTGAGACGAGTGCTTAGGGACAACACCCAACGGAAAGGTTTATTAATTTAATGATTAAATAAGGTAGTGTCTCCAAACTTACCTCAATTATAACTTGTATCCTTATAGTTGTAGTACAGCAATTACTTAAACAAAATAAGCATATTCATCATTTTGGGGAATATCTTTTGCTAAAGAAATGTGATATATGTCATAATTACGTCGTATTTGATGTAATAACATTTTGCTCAGAAGTTATTGATCCCGGAAATTTTTATCTGTGAATGTCTTTTCAACTTTAACAAAGTACATTACATCATCTGACACAAACCAGGTAACATGTTAGTTCCTATTGAGTTGTCAGTGAGAAGAGACGCACCGACACACAGACGGTAAGATTGACCTTTTATTACAAAGCTGAGACTTTAACTGAGGGAGGTCAGTTACAGGAAGGAGCTCTGAAGTACTGAAGAAGTGAAAGACTTTAACTGTAATCTGCTGCAGACTGAAAAACACTGAGTAACTGAGTCAACTTTCTGCAGCAGGGAGGGGCAGACAGACAGACGGTAAGATTTACTGGTTTCACTTTACTTGAAGTATAAAACATTATAAACAAGTCATAAACATTTATGACATAAAGCTGTTTTAGAAAGTGTCATTCAGATTTGTCATGACAAGTTATGGTTATGGTTAGGGTTCATGTGTGATGATTGTGTTCATGACAGTGTCATGTCGCTCTTATGTAGAAAACAAGTAAAGTGTTACCGAAGTGAAATACTTCAACTGTAATCTGCTGCAGACTGAAAAACACTTTAAGACTCAAAGTTAAAATAACTGAGGCAACTTTCTGCAGCAGAGAGGAGCACACGGGAGACGTTTACCTTCTGGGCTTTCTGCCAGAAATCTCTTAGGTTTAGACAACAAAACTAATTAGTTAGGTTTAGGAAAAGATAGTGGTTTGGGTTAAAATAAACCCTTCTGGCAGACAGCACTGAAGGCAAACTTGTCCCATGTGCGAGGGAAAGAAAGACAACTGACTTCCTGTTTTAACTTCTGCTATTTCTGCTGTTTTCAGCTGCTCTCAGAGACAAAATGGCTTCCATGTCAGAGGAGGATTTCTGGTGTTCGGTCTGTCATGAAGTCTTTACAGATCCGGTTGTTCTGTCATGTAGCCACAGCTTCTGTAAAGACTGTCTGCAGAGATGGTGGATAGAGAATCAGGCACAGGAGTGTCCAGTTTGTAAGAGCAGATCTTTGTATGAACCACCTCGTAACCTGGAGTTAAAGAAGCTGTGTGAGAGTTTCTTACAGCAAAGAGATTTGAGAGCCTCTGAAGCTCTCAAATCTCGACAACACAAAAAGGAACTTCAGGAAACTCTGAAACCCTTAAAGAAGAAGTTAAAGGTTTTTGAACAAGTTAAAGAGGAGTTTGATCAAACAGCAGAACACATGAAGGTCCAGGCCCATCGCACAAAGATGCTGATTATGGATCAGTTTAAGAAGCTTCACCAGTTTCTAGAAGAGGAAGAGGAGGCCAGGATGGCTGCACTGAGGGAGGAAGAGGAGCAGAAGAGTCAGAGGATGAAGGAGAAGATGGAGGCTCTGAACAGACAGATAGCAGCTCTTTCAGACACAGTCAGAGCCACAGAGGAGCAGCTGAGAGCTGAAGACGTCTCATTCCTGATCAACTACAAGGCTGCAGTGGGAAGAGTCCAGCAGAGCACCCTGCTGGAGGATCCACAGCTGCTCTCAGGAGCTCTGATAGACGAGGCCAAACACCTGGGACACCTGAGCTTCAACATCTGGAACAAGATGAAGGACATGGTCTCCTACTATCCTCTGGTTCTGGACCCAAACACTGCTGGTCCAGCACTCATCCTGTCTGAAGATCTGACCAGTGTGAGACGAGGAGAGGGACAGCAACTTCCTCATAATCCAGAGAGGTTTGATTCCCCCACTGTCCTGGGCTCTGAGGGCTTTAACTCAGGGACTTACAGCTGGGATGTCGATGTTGGAGACAGTACACTCTGGTTTCTGGGTGTGTTACCAGAGTCTGTCCAGAGGAAGGGAGGCATACGGTCTGGATTATGGAGAATAGGATTCTCTGAAGGTAAATACTCAGCATGGTCTCCATCAGCTCCAAACACTGTTCTCCCGTTGAAGAAGCAGCTCCAGAGGATCAGAGTGACTCTGGACTGGAACAGAGGAAATCTGTCGTTCTCTGATCCTGATACTAACACACACATACACACCTTCACACACACTTTCACTGAGAAGATGTTTCCATTGATTGCCACTGTTGGTAATCTGAAGATATCACCACTGAAGGTCTGTGTGACTAAACAACAGAGGTCTGTACTACAAAGCAGGATTTGGCATTAACGAGCTAACTTAAGGCTCAACCCAGGATTTTTTGTACTACGAAGGTGGATCAGTTGTTATCGGGTTCAATCGCCGTGGTAACTCATGCTGAACACCTAACCTGGTCGGGAGCAGGTTAAGTTGGAGATCAGAGGTCAACCGGTGTAAAAGCACCGCCTACTGACCAATCAATACTGAGTGTTAAAGCACCGCCTACTGACCAATCAATACTGAGTGTTAAAGCACCGCCTACTGACCAATCAATACTGAGTGTTAAAGCACCGCCTACTGACCAATCAATACTGAGTGTTAAAGCACCGCCTACTGACCAATCAATACTGAGTGTTAAAGCACCGCCTACTGACCAATCAATACTGAGTGTTAAAGCACCGCCTACTGACCAATCAATAGGTCGATTGATAACGGCGTCACCGTTCTTAAAGAAGATCAGGCGGAGCTCAGTGCAGAGAGAGAGAGAGGGAGAGAGAGAGGGAGAGAGAGAGGGAGAGAGAGAGGGGAGAGAGAGAGAGAGGAGGGGGGGGAGAGAGAGAGAGAGAGAGGGAGGGAGAGGGAGAGAGGGGAGAGAGAGGGAGAGAGAGAGGGGGAGAGAGAGAGAGGGGGAGAGAGGGGCTCATAAAAGTTAAAACATTGAGAGACCAACAGCCCCGTTAACATGGGTATTTTTATGAAATATAGCCTATATATTTTAATGGGAGGGAATTACATATCGGCTTCTTGAGCCGTGTGTCGCCAATGCGCACATCGGTTTGAATTATGTTTTTATATTTTTTATTTGCTCTCACGATCGCTTCCCACTGCCAGGGTTGCAACTGAAATAAAAGGCTAAAGCAACGACAGCTTATGGAAAGCACAAGTGTAATTATGGTCAGATCTTGGTCCTGACTGATGAGGAAGTGATATTAATAAGCGTTGTGATTTAAACATCTATACAGCGTCGCCTATTTATTTATTTTTTTGCCAGCTTTCCTTCCTGTTTTAGGAAGCAGCGACTGCATTGCGTTTTCCCTGTAAAACCGTGTCTGTGTTCTTCATATTTATGGAGAATTATAATTTTCTCTTCTTATATAACATGTGGTTATATAAGATGTATATATACATCTGGTAGATGTTTGTGATTGGTCGTGGTGCGCAAACACCTCCTCTTTTATGTGAACGTGTGCGCCGCTGGATTGGGAAACCCTGATTGGTTGACTGAACTAGTTGTTAACCAGCGTGGTAGTACAGGTTATGCGGGACCGCGGTGGTTAGGTTTGGTGAAGCCGGATTACTGAAAGAAATCCAGGACAAGTTGATCTTGCTTCGTAGTCCAGGCCTCAGGTCTGATAGAGTCTGTAGTTTTAGGGTGTTGACAATAATAGTAAACAACTATTCACTTCCTTAACATTAATGTGTTCCATTTTTTTTTTATGTACAAATAATATCTGAACTGAATGATAAAATAAGTTAAAACTTTATATCGGCAGCAGCAAACAGTATTAGGATACAGCAGATTAAATATGAAAGAATATAAACAGAATAATGGTTGTTAATATAAAGGGTAGTAAACTGATTGCAGCGGTAAAGGAGACGGCTGAATGAAACACAACAAAAGGTTTTAAAAAGATAAAAGATACAGTACAGGCCAAAAGTTTGGACACACCTTCTCATTCATTGCATTTCCTTTTTATTTTCATGACTATTTACATTGTAGATTCTCACTGAAGGCATCAAAACTATGAATGAACACATATGGAATTATGTACTTAACAACAAAGTGTGAAATAACTGAAAACATGTCTTATATTTTAGATTCTTCAAAGTAGCCACCCGATGCTTTTTTATTAATAAGGGAAATAATTCCACTAATGAACCCTGACAAGGCACACCTGTGAAGGTAAAACCATTTCAGGTGACTACCTCATGAAGCTCATTGAGAGAACACCAAGGGTTTGCAGAGTTATCAAAAAAAGCAAAGGGTGGCTACTTTGAAGAATCTAAAATATAAGACATGTTTTCAGTTATTTCACACTTTTTTGTTAAGTACATAATTCCATATGTGCTCATTCATAGTTTTGATGCCTTCAGTGAGAATCTACAATGTAAATAGTCATGAAAACAAAGAAACACATTGAATGAGAAGGTGTGTCCAAACTTTTGGCCTGTACTGTACGTGTTCATATATGTAAATATGTATGTTTTTATATGTAAACATGGATGTTTAGATGAAACATTATTATTGTTGTTCTGATCAGTCAAAGGCGTAATATACAAAACTGTTTTTTTTCCAAAGTATTAGTTGTTTTTCAATGTTTTTGTTGCCTTTATTCAATTCTTTTTGGGAAAGAATTCAACATTTTTGGCGCCTTTTTAAAAAGAATTGACTTTTTGTTGTTTTTTGCCATTTGTCTCTTTTGACAAGTTTTATTTCCGACAATTTTTCAGATGTTTTTATTGTTTTTTTAAAAAACCATGCAGATATGTCTCCGCCCCCCGGATAATTGAAGATCTCAACCCCCCAATATTGAACCCAAAGTTACCCCTTTGTGTTCTGTCTCCATTTACATGGTTTTGATTGTTTTAGCATTTGATGTCTGTGTGTAATTTTGATATAAGTCATTATTGTGAGATTATAACTGATTATTATGAGATAATGAGCAGGGTTCAACATAAGCAATGGCGTGATGGCCCGGGGACAGTAAGACTGTATGTCGGGCAAGTTGATTGGCCAATCAAAGTGACGAGTCAGTTCCTTGTACTTTTGATGCTAACGTCAGGTGCAACAGTATCTTTTGTTTTCAACTGTAACGGTAGAACTGAATGTATTTGTCTTTTGACATCAATAAATGTCTGCGGTGTGAAATAAAAGCAGTCTTGATCATTGGTAACATTCAGCTCCACCCACTCACACCTGTAACCATGGAGACACAGCAGCAGCAGGCTCCACCCACTCACACCTGTAACCATGGAGACACAGCAGCAGGCTCCACCCACTCACACCTGTAACCACGGAGACTCAGACAGGAAGTAACACCTGGACCACGTTCAGCCCCGACAACACGTAGCAACCCGTCTGCTGTGAGCTCTCTGCCTTTTTATCACCACGAGTTTACAGACACGTCTCTTCTGATTGGCTATCAGCTGGGACTCAGAGCTCACCATTCAGAAGAAACAGGTCCTTAAACGCGGTAACCATAGCAACACGCTGCTCACCGTTCAGAGACCGAACCACCGAGACACAGACAGGAAGTTACATCTGACTTTGGAGAATCTGAACTAACCCTTTAACACCCAATAACACCAACAGAGCAGCAACAGCCAGCGTGTTCTACCAGGTTAGATCACTGGTTTAGTTAAAGGAGTCTGGGGGCTTCACTTATGTCTCACAGCAAAGACATGAACATATTCTACATATAGCACACACTTTCAGTTATAACATGTACGTTATATACGCAAACACACACACACATGCCCAGACACACAGAAAGAAACACACACACACACAGAGACACACACACACATGCCCAGACACACAGAAAGACACACACACACAGAGACACACACACACATGCCCAGACACACAGAAAGACACACACACACACACACACAGAGACACACACACACACATGCCCAGACACACACAGACAGACACAGATACCCACACACACAGACAGACAGACACACAGACACACACACAGACAAACACACGCACACACACAGAGACACAGACAGACACACACAATGATGTTATGATGAATGATTTTGGTTAACGTGTTGATGTCTCAGGGTGTCTGGGAGGAGAACCTTTGCTGCATTTCTCTCACTTAGTGTCGAAGAACTGACCGAAGAGCCGGTTGATTAACCCGACTCGTGTCACTGAGCCGGGAGACTCGAGTGCCATACGTCTATGAACCGACTCACTCCTGTGTTTTTCTTTTACTTCATTCCTGCCGTTGGCATTATATATATGTCAATGGTTGGCCGTTGTGTAGCTGGTATTCTTCTGCTACTGTGTGTGTTGTAATCTAGGACTGGAGTGGTGGTGGTAGAATCAATCAGGAAATGAGCTACTAATGCCTAGACCCTGTGCCGAACGAGACCGAATGTAATCGCGTAACCGGCCGGCCTTCTCAACTCTAATGTAACCGTGACTAGCCTATTTGTTTCTTTATAATAGGCATACATAAATCACTACTGGTCAGAAGATGAATGACTTGGGGCGGCCTCTAACTCCCCCAGTAAGAGCTTGTGCCCCAGTCTTTTGCAGCGGTTTGAATCCGACCTGTGGCCCTTTGCTGCGTGTCATTCCCTCTTTCTCTCCCCCGTTCCTGTCTATCAACTGTCACTACCGAATAAAAAATAATCCAAAAGAAAAATTAATGACTAATCCAGCCGAGCAGGCATCAAGTATGCCTTTCCAGTTCAATAAACCAAGTGCTGCCATCTGACTCACACATCACAAGACAATGTTACAATGAATTAAATCATACCAAAGCGTTGTATGGCTCAAGACTATGGCGATATAGTATTCACTAAAAATCACCCAAGCAGAAAGCACAATAGTAATTCTGAAACGTGATTGACTGAAGATACAACAATGCCATCACACAACACAGCTGAGCGCAGGTTGTTAAATAAAAGTCACTTAGTCAGCTGCTACTTCACAAACTGCAAAAGCCAACATATAGGCTACTGCACTTGACAACTAAGTCTCACACAGGCCTATAGCAGCATCACAAAATATGCAATACACGTCTGATATGCATGGCATTTCAATAAACTAAACAATATGTACATTATCTGGTCACACGGTCACAACCGGTTATATTAGCCTAGTCAATTTACAGATAGCATAATAGCTCTTACCTTGCAGATCAAAATCAGATCAAATCCTCAAAGTCCAGCTCCCTCAGCAGTTCACTAAACCCTACTACAGATGCATTGCTGTGTGTTGGTAGCACTTTACAGGCAATGCAATAAATGTCTCTGGTGGACAGTGAATATAGAATCCCCCCCCGTGGTACCGTTTCACCGTTGTGAAGGAGTCAGCGTGTCTTTCTGCCGCCAGCCTTGTTCCCCTCTGAGATGCTGGGTATTTAGTCGCCCGATTCTGAAAGGTTAATATCCCTCTGAGTATAACTTCCTCCCGGACGGTCTCTGGAATCGGTCCCCATAGTGCAGGGTCTTCAGAGATGATGGTACCTTAAATCATGAACAATGCATATTTCCTACCGTAGTAAGGTAAACAACAAGCTACAAACCGTCTACAGACTACAACACCTTAGGGACCGTCTACAGACTAGAGCCGCTATGATCTGTTACCAACACTATTCAGTTCAGGGAGCTAGGGTCCAGGTTGTTTTTTACGTTTCTTCACACATTGGCTAATAGTATCGTGAAATTTGCAGACGATACTACTGTGATAGGACTCATTGACAGCAATAACGAAACTGCCTACAGGGATGAGGTGAGTAACTTGATCACGTGGTGCCAAAGAAATAATTTGTCTCTTAATGCGGGGGAAAACTAAAGAGGTCATCATAGATTTTAGAAGGAACAAACCCACCTATACACCTGTCTATATTAACAACTCTCCAGTTGAAATTGTCAACACCTTTAAGTTCTTAGGCACCCTAATTTCAGACTCCCTCTCATGGTCCTTCCATATCAGCTGTGCCATTAAGAAGGCACATCAGAGGCTTTATTTTCTGAGGGGTCCCTTTACATGCTACATAACGTTTACTGCTGTACAATTGAGAGTATACTGACAGGCAACATTGTAGTGTGGTTTGGTAGGGCTACTTCACATGACTAAAATCATTAGGGTTCCACTTGAACTGCTCCAAAACTGTTAAGGTTCAGGGAAGTTCAGGACCCAAAGGCAGAGAGCAGGCAGGCGAAAGTTTGATGTGAAGATTTATTCCGAACACAATGGTCCAGGGTACAAACCAGCAGGAATCCAAAATAGCGAAAACGCAAGAAACAACACAAGGAGTAAAAACTGAGGTAATCCAAAAATGCAAAAAGGAAACCAGAGATGGATAACAAAATCAGAGAATAGAGACCGCAGGGAGAACTAACACAAAACTCAGACACAGGAGACGAAAAAACCAGGAACACTGTGGCCCAATCCCAAAGTGAGCCCTGAGGACTAAAGACTCACAGACTTAATTGATCTAAGGTGCTAAGTGAGTGAGTGTGTGAGGCCACATGGGCTCAGATAGGAATAAATGGGATTGGGACAGCACTTCACAAGATCACATGTAACCTCGGCAATGTTTAATAAAGATGTTGCTGACACTTGCCGGTTTGGGAATTTTCATTTTAAGTTTGTTGCTTTCCACACGGCCGAGGCCCAGGAGACGGCTGCCTGATTCCACATTATTTCAAGCTCTTGTTTTACGAGCTGGACACCAGGTCGGTCTGTTCCGTGGCCGTGTGTCGTGCTGTTGTTTACAACAGTTGTTGTTGTTTGCTGTTGTAATTTCCGGACTTCCCTATGGTCTCCGCAGTAAACGTCACAACGCTTTGAACTGTGGGTAATTCCCTTTGGTGAAGTCTGCATCGATGCAGACTCACAGAAAGGGCTCGGTAAGTGTGTACTCAAACCCTCACGCCCTTTGAAATTCGACATTGGGACAACCCTAAACCCTTACGAATTTCGCCGGAACGCGCATCAAAGTCCGTGAGTCTGTGAGTCCGGACTTTGGGATTGGGCCTAAGCCTAACACAAGACTACAAACTGACAACAAGACACACAATGATCCAACACTATACAGGGGGGAGACAAAGACTAAATAAACACAAGACAGGTGGCACAAGGCTGGGAAACAGGTGAAACACATTAGGGCAATCACAAGGGCAGGAAAACACAGGAAGTAAAACAAGACAGAAAACAAGACTGTCAAAATAAAACAGCTAACAGAGTAAAAATACAAAACAGAAAAAACAGATTACCAAAATAATACAATACACACCAAACCCATAACAAAAACATGTACTGGAAACGCAGCACTAAGAAGGCACGAGGTATTCTGCAGGATTCTAGTCATCCTGCACATAATCTCTTCTCCCACCTTCCATCAGGGAGACATTTGCAGAGCATCCCAACATGCACAACACGTTTTAGGGATAGTTTTTACCCCCAGGTAATAAGATTATTAAAAGATAGCACAACAGGAAGGAGGGCTGTGGTCTGAACTTAGTCACCGTCTCTTGTGCTTGGATATTTCTAGAGGTTTTTAAATGCTATTTATGTTTTTTTTAAATTGTTATTATTGACTGGTGCTGAGAGAGTGCCAAGGCACATTGTATTTTATTGCTGTGGTCCTTCGTACTAATATGCATATGACAATAAACTTGAACTGAACATGTAAACACATTCATAGCCCGGTTAGAGTCAGAGTTCTTATAACCGATTAACAGAGCTAGAGAACTCCTTCAGTAACTGGGGGATTCCTGCATATTTACACCTTAACTTACACCTTAAACTTAAACGGATATGTTTTTAGGAGACTAAAATGTGCCGCTTTCCCCGTATGCAGCAGGACATTGCTTAGCTTCTGACTAAAGAGGAGTAGCTCATAAAACCACACTTTAACATCTGAACTGTCCCTTTAAGATAAAACGTATCAGCTGATTGAGAAAGCTCACATTACATTATGTCATCTGAACAGACCAGGTAACATGTTAGTTCCTGTTGAGTTGTCAGTGAGAAGAGACTCACCTACAGACAGACGGTAAGATTGACCTTTTATTACAAAGCTGAGACTTTAACTGAGGGAGGATGGTTACAGGAAGGAGCTCTGAAGTACTGAAGAAGTGAAATACTTTAACTGTAATCTGCTGCAGACTGAAAAACACTCAAATACTCAAAGTTAAAGTAAGTGAGGCAACATTCTGCAGCAGGGAGGGGCACACGGGAGACGTTACTTCGGTAAAGTTGGAAAGATATTCACTAATTCGAACTTCCAGGATCAATAACTTCTGAGCAAAATTTTATTAAATCGCAAACGATGCATCTTTTCTACCGTAGTAAGGTAGACAACGAGCTACAAACTCATTTTCATCAAAACGAGCCGCCCTCCAACCTGGAGAAATAACACACAATAGCAGCTGGCAGTGAGACGAGGTCTTAGGGACAACACACAACAGAAATATTTATTAATTTAATGATTAAATAAGGTAGTGTCTCCAAACTTACCCCAATTATAACCTGTATCCTGATAGTTGTACTACAACACTTACTTTAAAAAAATAAGCATATTCTTATTTTTGGGGAATATGTTTTGCTAAAAAGAAAATGTATATATGTCATAATTACGTTGTGTCCGATTTAATATTTTGCTCAGAAGTTATTGATCCCGGATATTTAAATCTGTGAATGTCTTTCCAACTTTACCAAAGTATAATGCGTCATCTGAGACAGACCAGGAAACCAGTTAGTTCCTGTTGAGTTGTCAGTGACGCACACACAGACAGACAGTAAGATTTACCGGTTACACTTTACTTAAAGTTTTCTACATAAGAGTGACATGACACTGAACATTATAAACAAGTCATAAACGTTTATGACATAACTGTGTTTTAGAAAGTGTCACTCGGTTTTGTCATGACAAGTTATGTTATGGTTCATGGGTCATGATTGTATTCATGACAGTGTCATGTCACTTTTATGTAGAAAACTTCAAGTAAAGTGTTACCGAAGTGAAATACTTGTACTGTAATCTGCTGCAGACTGAAAAACACTTTAAGACTCAAAGTTAATGTAACTGAGGCAACTTTCTGCAGCAGAGAGGAGCACACGGGAGACGTTTACCTTCTGGGCTTTCTGCCAGAAATCTCTTAGGTTTAGACAACAAAAATACTTAATTAAGTTTAGGAAAAGATAGTGGTTTGGGTTAAAATAAACCCTTCTGGCAGACAGCACTGAAGGCAAACCTCTCCCATGTTTGAGGGAGGGAAAGACAACTGACTTCCTGTTTTAACAGTCTGCTGTTTCTGCTGTTTTCAGCTGCTCTCAGAGACAAAATGGCTTCCATGTCAGAGGAGGATTTCTGCTGTTCGGTCTGTCATGAAGTCTTTACAGATCCGGTTGTTCTGTCATGTAGCCACAGCTTCTGTAGAGACTGTCTGAAGAGCTGGTGGACAGAGAAACAACCACAGGCGTGTCCAGTTTGTAGGAAAAGATCTTTAAGGCCAGAACCACCTTGTAACCTGGAGTTAAAGAAGCTGCGTGAGAGTTTCTTACAGCAGAGAGATCAGAGAGCTTCAGAGGCTCTCTGCAGTCTGCACTCTGAGAAACTCAAACTCTTCTGTCTGGACCATCAGCAGCCAGTGTGTCACATCTGTCTGCATTCAGAAAAACACTCCAACCACACAATCAGACCCATCGATGAAGCTGCACAACAACCCAGGAAGGAGATTCAGGAAACTCTGAAACCCTTAAGGAAGAAGTTACAGGTTTTAGAACGAGTTAGAGTGAAGTTTGATCAAACAGCAGAACACCTGAAGGTCCAGGCCAGACGCATAGAGACCCAGATTAAGGATCAGTTTAAGAAGCTTCACCAGTTTCTAGATGAGGAAGAGGAGGCCAGGATGGCTGCACTGAGGGAGGAAGAGGAGCAGAAGAGTCAGAGGATGAAGGAGAAGATGGAGGCTCTGAACAGACAGATAGCAGCTCTTTCAGACACAGTCAGAGCCACAGAGGAGCAGCTGAGAGCTGAAGACGTCTCATTCCTGATCAACTACAAGGCTGCAGTGGGAAGAGTCCAGCAGAGCACCCTGCTGGAGGATCCACAGCTGCTCTCAGGAGCTCTGATAGACGAGGCCAAACACCTGGGACACCTGAGCTTCAACATCTGGAACAAGATGAAGGACATGGTCTCCTACTATCCTCTGGTTATGGACCCAAACACTGCTCATGCAGAACTCATCCTGTCTGAAGATCTGACCAGTGTGAGATGGGGAGAGGAGGAACAGCAGCTTCCTGATAATCCAGAGAGGTTTGATGAATACGGCTCTGTCCTGGGCTCTGAGGGCTTTAACTCAGGGACTCACAGCTGGGATGTCGAGGTTGGAGACAGTCCAGTCTGGACACTGGGTGTGTTAGCAGGGTCTGTCCAGAGGAAGGGAGGCATATGGTCTGGATTATGGACAATATGGTTCTCTGAAGGTGAATACTCAGCAGTGTCTCCATCAGCTCCAAACACTGTTCTCCCGTTTGAGAAGCAGCTCCAGAGGATCAGAGTGACTCTGGACTGGAACAGAGGAAATCTGTCGTTCTCTGATCCTGATACTAACACACACATACACACCTTCACACACACTTTCACTGAGAAGATGTTTCCATACATTAACACTTGGAGTAATCTGAAGATATCACCACTGAAGGTCTGTATTACAAAACAACAGGTCTGATAGAGTCTGTAGTTTTAGGGTGGTGATAATAATAGTAAACAACTATTCATTTCTTAAACCTTAATGTGTTCCATCTTTTTATGTAGAAATAATATCTGAACGGATTGATAAAATAAGTTCAACCTTAATATCGGCAGCAGCAAACAATAACAGGAGTCAGCAGATTAAATATGAAAGAATATAAACAGAATAATGGTTGTTAACATAAAGGGTAGTAAACTGATTGCAGCGGTAAAGGAGACGACCGAATGATATGTTTATATATGTAAATATGGATGTTTAGATGAAACATTATTATTGTTGTTCTGATCTGTCAAAGGCGTAATATACAAAACTGGGTTTTTTTCCCAAGGTTTAGTTCTTTTTCAACATTTTTGGCACCTTTTTTAAAAAGAAATTGACTTTTGTCGTTTTGTGACGTTTGTCTCTTTTTACGAGTTTTATTCCTGACAATTTTTCAGAGAGTTCTCTCTCTGTGTGTGTGTGTGTGTGTGTGTGTGTGTGTGTGTGTGTGTGTGTGTGTGTGTGTGTGTGTGTGTGTGTGTGTGTGTGTGTGTGTGTTCAGCCTGCTTCTGTTCCACTCTCTGCTTTGATTTATTTATTGAATACTTTGAGGCCAAAAACCACCAGAACCCATTCCCAAACTGTTTAGTATGCCACAAACACATTCAGTTTGTCCAAAAACACAAAAAAACAGTTCGAGATCTCAACCCCCCCAATGTTGAACCCAAAGTTACCCCTTTGTGTTCTGTCTCCATTTACATTGTTGTTATTGTTTTAGTGTTTAATGTCTTTGTAGTTTTGATGTAAATAATTATTTTGAGATACTGAGCAGGGTTCGACATAAGCCGATGGCCCGATGGCTCCAAGGACCGGGACAGTAAAGGCGCAGACACATTAACCCGATAATCGGCCGTTGGACAGTCTGGCGAGGACGGTGACTCGAGTCTATTCGGTGTGTCCCGTGGGCCGATTTGACATGTGTAATCGGAGACAGGGCCGTCAGGACTCACCCGGAAATGGCGAGCGGAATGAGCGTGACTAGAGTCTCTCAAAATCTGAGTAAAATCTTTTAAACTGACTTTGTCGATCTTAAATGAAGACTATTTCTCTCTTCAAATGTTTTCAGAAACACGTTCCAGTGAACTATTTTAGTACAATATGAGATCGGATTCTGAACGAGCCGCCATGACAGTCTGGCTTTGAATTTCCGGAGAAAACAAACCCATGTGACGTGCTCGTCCAATCAGCTGCCGGTTTTCATTTTTTGGGCAACAATACAGATTAGCGCCGCCTGCTGTTATAGAGATGCATTACGTCTCGTCTCTTCGGTGTGTTCGGAGGCACTTTTTGGACCAACTCGAGGAGACTGATCAGTCCGACTGGCTTTTCTGCCGACGGATGGCCGTCTGGTTGGTGTGTAACTGCTATAAGACTGTATCTCAGGCAAGTTGATTGTTCAGCCAATCAAAGTGAGGAGTCAGTTCCTTGTAATTTGATGTTTACGTTGGGTGCAACATTATCTTTTCTTTTTAACTCTGTAACGGTAGAACTGAATGTATTTGTCTTTTGACATCAATAAATGTCTGTGGTGTGAAATAAAAGCAGTCTTGATCATTGGTAACATCCACCATTCAGAGGAAACATGTCCTTCAACATGGTAACCATAGCAACACACTTCTTACCGTTTAGAGACCTAACCACTGAGACACAGACTGGAAGTTACATCTGACTTTGGAGAATCTGAACTAACCCACAATAACTCCAACAGAGCAGCAACAGCCAGCGTGTTCTACCAGGTTAGATCACTGGTGGAGTCTGGTGGTTTCAGTTATGTCTGACAGCAAGACAAAGAGCTGAACATATTCTAAATATAGCAAACACTTTCCATGATAGGGCGTATCAATATACTTTAAATGAATGTTCTTCTGAAATTTCTTTACCTCCTTCATTCCATTCCTCTTGGTCCTCCTATTCACCTTTTTTCAAAGATGAAAAGCATGTTATGTAATTTGATTTGGAACAACAGACTTTGCTTTATCTCCCCTATTATAGAGGAGGCTTGAAACTACCAAACCTCCAATGGTATTATTGGACTGCCCAACTTACTAATGCCTCTTGTTGGTTTTCACAAGAAATGCCACGTTCCTGGATGAGTTTGGAAAGAAACATGACATCCACTTTACCACTCAATTCATTAAAGACATAAACACATAATCCCTTTGTTAAAAAATGTATTATGCTATGGTATGAGTTTCAAAAACATACTGGTCTGGGGTAACAGCGCTTTTACACCTGGCAAACAATATATGGGCTTCAAAATTTGCGCAAACAAAGGCCTATGTAAAATTGCAGATTTATTTAACAATAACATTCTCATGTCGTTTGAAGATTTGAGGCAAAAGTATGACATCCAACCAAAACATTTTTTTAAATACCTGCAGATAAGAAGCTATATATTTAAGATCCAGAAATCTTTATCTCTACCTACTCTTAGCTGCATAGAAGAAATAGCAACAAATCAAAACCCTAAGAGGGGATTGACATCAAGTTTTTATGCAATAATCTTGGATGGATGTAACACCAACTCAGCTAAATAAATTCAGCCCCAATAATCCCAAAACGTGCTAAAAATGTGGTAGAAAGGGAACAATATATATCACTGCATATGGGACTGCCCACAAATCCAGGCTTTTACCAGAGAAGTGATGGATAGGATTTTACATGTCACAGATATAAAGCTATTATTAGACGCCAAACTGTGTATCTTTGGCATTTTTCCTGTAAATCATAATCGCAGCAAGGAAATAAATCCATGATTACTTTCTGCATCTTACAAGCTAAATATACCATAGCCAAATCTTGGAAATCCACTATCAAACCAAGTGTTAAGGTCTGGCTTGCAGGACTGTCAGACTGTCTTGCACTGGAAAAACTCACTTTTACGTTAAAGGGTAAATATCTCGTCTTTGACAATATGTGGAGATTTTTGATGGTGTTCTTAGAGGGGAGGAAAGCATTGGAGGCATGCTCTCTGTGTGTGTGTCAACCATCAACATATGAGTATTGCTATGTATGTAGTATACGTTTGTCTATGCTTTGTTTTATTTGAAGTGCTTTTCTCTTCGGAATAACTTCAGGATAAGTTAACATTTGGACCACTGGTGATTCTGAAGGATGACTTATGTTGACTGACTATGCCAAATATCGCATGTTACAGCACTGTCATGTCTATTTTATTGAAGATGAGCCTTACTATGACAGTTCTGATATGCACCTGTATTATTTGTTATAGAGTGATTATTTTCTGAAAATTAATAAACACACTGGTTGAAAAAGATATAGCAAACACTTTCAGTTATAGTTACTTGTGTTTTACTTGAGTATTTCTATTTTAAGATACTTTATACTTTGATTCCATGACATAACAGAACTCTGCAGTCAAGTTTCCAACTAAAGTCCGTTCAAATTTGGGCTGAATTGTTCCAAAAACAATTAAAACTAAATGCTATTGGGTGAATATTAATATAATATAATATAATATAATATAATATTATATATATATATATATAAAATATATATATATCTCAACTGCTGAAGGTACAAGGCAAACTGAATGTTTTTGGACAAACTGAATGTGTTTGTGGAATACTAAACAGTTTGGGAATGGGTTCTGGTGGTTTTTGGCCTCAAAGTATTCAATAAATAAATCAAAGCAGAGAGTGGAACAGAAGCAGGCTGAACACACACACACACACACACACACACACACACACACACACACACACACACACACACACACACACACAGAACATGTGGAAGTGATTGTGGAGGAAACAGGAAGCTGCAGCTGAGATCTGGCCTGAGATTCGACTGTTTTGGTTCTTTGGGAAAAGGTTTCACACCAACACAGAGACTCAGTAACTAAGTTTCTCTCTTTCAGACTATATATATATATATATATATATATATATATATATATATATATATATATATATATATATATACGCACACATACACACACACTTCTAAATGACTGTAGTGCAGATGTAAGAACTATAATAACTTTCATCTCTCACAGTCTTTGGTTTCTTTTAATTCTGTCTGCAGAATCAGTTTAATTATTAATACCATAGTATACACACACACACACACACACACACACACACACACACACACACACACACACACACACACACACACACACGCATGCTAAAAGTAGCACCAACGCCTATTTTTCACGGCACATTCCAGCATGTTTTGAGTGTTTCCAGGCAAAATAGAATAGGAAAAGATGTTTATATGTCGACACTAACACATTTAATAAATGACATGTTGATGTTTGAAAGTCTCGAGGTTTTGACATG